>NW_022985207.1:347800-352927 GCF_010093535.1 Lindgomyces ingoldianus
ATGCTGCAAAATGCAGCAATTTGCAGCAACATACTGTTCAAGCTTATTGCTCGTACTATGTAGCAGCTTTCGTCAAACGTTCCTCCTGTCTTGACAGTAGGTGCGCATATCTGACACACCCCCTCAGCTTGGACATGCTTCAAGCTGGTTCCTGATTGCGCAACCTTAGTATGCTTCCAGGGCTTCCATTCTTGCTTCAATCTCTTCCATATCCGCTTCCTAACTGACTATCCTCTCCCTAACGTTAACTAGCTAAATTTGCTGAAGAAAGCTTGGCTATTTGCTGGCTAAAAGCGCTTTAGTAAGTCTGTCCGCAAGCATCTTGCTAGAGGGGACATAGACAACCTTAATTGTTTGTCAAGAGACTTCCTGTTAGAGCTAGTGGTTATAGATGTTGACATGTTAGAGCTTAGTTTAAAGTTAAGATATCTCTTTGTTTACTAGTTAGATTGTCTGCTTGTTGTTGCACTAGATTATAATAGTTAAATTAGGCAGCTTAACCTACAGTTTATTAAGAAGCATTTTTGTAAATATAGCTTCCTTAGTAACTTAGAACAGTGCAAGTAATTCTGCTTCTGTTGTTAATGTTGTAACTATATCTTATTTATTTACTTGCTATGCAATCTATCTGCTAAATAGTTAAATAACATAGCTTTAAAAGCTCTTTCTATTTAGTGTATTATTTACAAATAACGCATTGCTTACTACTATAAGGTAGTCTTCTCCTTCTAATTAGAGTGCGTACGTCCGTGTCGCATGTAGGTACAGGATGACTTGATCAGCTGCATCCTAGTGGTCAGATGCGGGATTCGTGAGAAACTGTGCGAGGCGTAATGTGGCAAAGGTAATGTCTAGTCTTGTAGTAACTGCTGCAAAGAGCAGAGATCTAATCTTCTACTAATATTAATTTACTTCTAATAGGGTTGCAAAACTAGATTGCAGCATAAGTTTAATCCTACTTATAGGTGTAGCGTACTGCAGGTCCTTTCTATTAGCTAGCCTAGCTATCTTGTTAATATATAATGCTTATAACAGCTAAATTATTTATTACTGTTAATCTCTAATAATCTTAACTCCTAAGAACTATTATAGGTCCTTGCCTCTTATTAGAGTATACTTCTCTTATAACTAGTCTACTACATGCTGTGCATCTACTTTAGAGCCTTTCCTGTACACAACAATAAAGTTGTTTACATAAAAGAAAATAAATATTCTAGCTTTAGTTATATAGTAGAGTTTATGTAGAACAGCTAAGAACCTAAGGCCTTTAAAAGTTATTATAAAATAGTGTTACTAAAGTAAAAGAGAAATTTATAGGCTATATAGTGCTTTTTAAAGCTTTAGTATTATACCTAGTTTCTAATAGCCTCTTAGCATCTACATGTAGATATTGCAGTTAATTGCTGCATGTACAAACATGTTAGTTATGTTGTATTATTTAAGCTCTAGGTTAAAGCGTACAGATATTGCTATTAGCATTTAAAATAAGCGTTTTGCTAGAGTAGCAGCGTAGGTATCTTATGTAGTAATGTTTCTCTATTAATTACTGTAGACTACTAGTCACGCCTTACATCTTTGTAATTTATAGTGCTTATTAAGCTTATAAGTGTACACCTACATATAATCTAGAATCTGCTGTCTAGCTGCCTTAATTAGCTTTGTCTAAACTTCTGTTTAAAATTTTATTATCTAATAACTGTCTAGGTGCGTTCTTTCTGCTGCCTTAAACATTTTATATAGAGGGTGCTTCTCTAGTTGCTTTTAAGTTAATAGTAAAGGTAGTAGCTAGCTTCTATAAAGTGTTTTTCTTTTAAATAGCATTCTTATTAATGCTGCTTTATCTAGCGTTTTGCTGCTATGCTTTCCTACACTTTTAAATCTTATGCTAGCTATAAAAGCTGTAGCCTATAGTATAGTCTTTAGCAACTTTATTTAGCTTAGCTTTAGTGCTGCTCTAGCTATTAACTGCATAAGTAATGCTATAGGTAGCAAAGTGTTTAAAAAAGATAGATAGTTATCTCTAATTTTCTTTCTTTAATAGTAGCCTAGTAGGTCTACTTTGTTAAAATTTAATGTATTATCTGCAGTATTATCTTTATAAAATAACTCTATCTTTAGCTAATAACTAGGTGTTAGAAGCTTAATTATTCTAATGTATGTAGTAATTTTTTTTACTATATTATGTATAAAGTTATCTATTAGGTCTTTAGGCTTACTACTAAAGATTAAGTGTTTATTAAAAATAATATTACATGTATAGATTACTTTTGCTAGTAGTAGTATTTATACATAGTAGATGTTTAATAATTAGTACCTAACTAGATATCTAATTTACACCTTTAAGTCTAGCCTCTGTAGCTTAGATTTATTCTAATATGTGTTATTAGTTATTATAAATGCTTTACAGCTATAAGCTCTTAGATGTGTAAAGCTTAGCTTTTAAATTAATGTAATAACTTTATTATTTAAAGCTGCTTATGTAAAGAAGATCTTATATAGTGTCTTCTAGTTATTAGCATAGTTTAGTGTCTAATTATATAGGTATACGCCTGCTCTAGTGATGTATAGCTATATGTTCTATAGTAGGTTAGCATCTAGTTGCATAGCCTATAACTTCTCCTTATTTACACCCTCTAAGCGTTTAGCTCCTCTGTTCTAGGCTTATGTATTTAGTGCTAAAGGCTTAATAGTTATTTTATGCAATGCTAGCTAGTGTTCTACCTTTAGTTTTACTATTGTAATCTTGTTATTAGCTTTAATAACTTTTATAGTAATGTTATAATAGTTCTTTAGAAAGAGGATAAAGATTATAAAAGCTTTAATAATTAATTTAGTAAGCTTATTATTTTTAAAGTAAAGGTCCTACTAGAGGCTAAAATACTTATTAGTAATTAGCATTTAACTTTGCTTTTTTATAATGCTTTATACTTTGTATGTATAGAAATTAATTAACAGTCTTTTACTAGGTCTGCTGTTGCTAATTTATAGTGTGTAGCTAATTTATTATTGTATCTTAGCTCTGCTATATAAGTTATATTAGACTATTATAATTTCTTTAATTCACACCTCCTTAGCTTACTGTATAAAGTGTTAAAGTGTAGCTAGTCTAGAGTGTCCTAGACGCTTATGCTATAGCTCTACTAATGCCTTTTATAGACTATGTTTAGTTCTTATGTTAATTATGTGTGTATAATATAAGCCCTTTTGTAGTAGATAGTACTCTAACACTTATTAGCTATAAATCTCTGTAAGATCTCTAATTATTATCCTATCTAAGGCCTTTAAAGCAGTTAGCTCTGCTTATGTGTCCTACTAGATTCCTTTCTGTTGCAGTAGACAGAACAAGACTAGGTTGCACAGCAGGTCTAGGCACAGTGCAGCGTTATAAAGTACAAGACTGTATGCTTAACTATGTGTTCTATGCTTACTTTTTAGGCTTAGTGTAATTAATTTGTAGCTTTAAATCTATATATAAGAGTTTCTAGACTAAATAAAGTCTTTTAGTGTTAGTAGATAATAGTTATAAATCTAATTAAAATTATTTATAATGTAGCATGTTAAGCCTAAGTTAAGGATAAATAATTCTCTTAGCAGATATCTGTTCTAGTTTAAATTAACTATAGCTAGCAATGTAGCTGCCTTAACTTTTAATACTTTATAGCCTTTAAGTTAGTCTTCTTGTATCTTTAGCATAAGTATATGTAAACTTTTTAGAATTAGTATCTTTAAATTATGTCTACGCTGCCCTTTTAGTAGGCCTTAAAATTCTAAGTTATGCTTACGCTTTAATGCTATAAGCTCTTTAACTCTCTTATTTAGCATCTACTAGTCTAGTGCTCTGTCTAGATAGACATAGAAGCAGTCCTTTAGTGCATAAATGTGTCTATATATAGGATATTTAGTGCCTTTTATTTTAGCAGGTTTCTAGCTTAAGAATAACTTCCTATTATCTTCTTAATAACATTAATGTTAAGGTTTACCCTATTTTTTTAATATTGCAACTTCTGCACTACAGGCGTCTTTATTTATGCCCTAGGTGGTTTTTCTACTTTTAGCAAGGTATAATAAGTTATCTGTTGTAAAGGCAGCTTTATGCTTTTCTATACATATTAGATAATTTAACATTATATGTTTTTAAAAGCGCTTTATTATTTTTTTTTAATTTATGTTTAGTGTAAACTGTCTGCTTTCCTAAAAGGTTATAGACTAATAAGGGGCAACTTTATTTACAGTAGTTAGAAAGTCCTTTGCTATAGCATTAAACTATGTTGTTTCTAGAACATTTTATGTCTCTGCTTCTATAGCAGCGTAATCATACTCTGCTAGCTACAGGTCCTATATGCTTGCGTTTCTTAGCAGCTTTAGGGATGCATTATATTAGTTACGCACACGTTCTTGTTTAAATTAGTTGTTAACGCCTACTGTAGCTTTAAGGTTTGTAATCCACTATCTAAGTAGTTAATCTAGGGAACAGCATGTACACTGCAGATGCAGGCTAACTGTTAACTAGATAAAGATAATAATCTGTTAAAAGCTTAATTGCTCTCTTTTATAATTATGTCTGTTACTCTTATACTTGTTAGCCTTAATCTTGTAGTATTTAATAGCTTCTTTAAAGGCTCTAACACTGCTTGTTAATAGCTTGTTCAGGTGCGTAGGCGTTTTAACGTTGGAGGCTGGTGAAAACTTAGCTATTAGCGGCATCTCTAGAGCTCTTGGTTTAGAGATCATTTGGATGGTCAACTTAGGATCCACTTGCGGCCAGATGCCGTGCGCTACACATCTCAATTGCAGCTGCATCATCCAGGCTCTGTAGTCGGTGTGGTCTCGAAGGACGACTGTCGCGTCTCGAGGAGGCTGGGTGGCCATTTTGTATCAATGGAGGCACTGAGACTCTTAATTGTCAGATTAAAGCACTGTTTCTAGGCTTCCTAAGATAAATAATAGGTTTAGATGTGATGTATAGATAATTAATTAATTGTATTAATTATGTTTATTTATTAATCCTTTTTCTGCTCTACTCGTGTTGCTCGGCTTTTTGTTCTGCCGATCCGAGTCCCTCGCGCACTAGCCCTATGCGCGACCAGCTTGCAACATGCTGCAATTTGCTGCAACATGCTGCAAAAT
>NW_022985207.1:353857-372893 GCF_010093535.1 Lindgomyces ingoldianus
GGGTTTATCCGAAGAAATTCTGACTAACTAGCGCGTCTAAAAGAGGAGATTCTGCTAAACTTTTCGTTCTGCAAACCCGAATATAATAAGCAGAGCAAGCTCTGCTAATAAGCTTAACAAGCACTACAGATTATAAAGATGTAAGATGTAACTAGTAGTTTATAGTAATTAATAAAGAAACATTACTACATAAAATACCTACACTGCTACCCTAGCAGAACACTTATTTCAAATGCTAATAGCAATATCTACACACTTTAACTTAGAGCTTAAATAATACAACATAACTAACATGTTTATATATATAGCAATTAACTATAATATCTACATGCAAATGCTAAGAGGCTATTAAAAACTAGGTATAATACTAAAGCTTTAAAAGGCACTATATAGCTTATAAATTTTTTCTTTACTCTAGCAACACTATTTTATAACAACTTTTAAAGGCCTTAGGTTTATAGCTGTTCTATATAAACTCTACTATATAACTAAAGCTAGATATTTTTTTTTTTTACATAAACAACCTTATTATTATGTATAGAAAAGGCTTTAAAGTAGATACACAGCATGTAGTAGACTAGTTACAAAAGAAGTATACTCTAATAAAAGGCAAGGACCTATAATAGTTTCTAAGAGTTAATATTATTAGAGATTAATAGTAATAAATAATTTAGCTATTATAGGCCTTATATATTAACAAGATAGCTAGGCTAGCTAATAGAAAAGACCTACAGCATGCTACACCTATAAGTAGGATTAAACTTATGCTGTAATCTAGTTTTATAACCTTATTAAAAGTAAATTAATATTAGTAGAAGATTAGATCTTTAATCTTTACAGTAGTTACTATAAAACTAGACATTACTTTTACTACATTACGCCTTACACAGTTTCTTACAAATCCTGCATCTAACTATTAGGATGTAGCTAATTAAGTTATCCTATACTTACATGCAACACAGACGTACGCACTTTAATTAAAAGAAGAAGACTACCTTATAGTAGCAAGTAATATGTTATTTATAAATAATATACTAAATAAAAAAAGCTTTTAAAGCTATATTATTTAACTATTTAGTAGATAAATTATATAGTAAGTAAATAAATAAAATATAGTTACAACATTAATAATAGAAGTAGAATTACTTAAACTATTCTAAGTTACTAAAAAAGCTATGTTTATAAAATTACTTCTTAATAAACTATAAGTTAAGCTGCTTAATTTAACTATTATAATTTAGTATAATAATAAGTAGATAATTTAACTAGTAAATAAAAAAATATTTTAACTTTAAACTAAGCTCTAACATGTTAACATTTATAACTACTAGCTCTAACAGAAAGTTTCTTAACAAATAATTAAGGTTGTCTATGTCCCCTCTAGTAAGATGCTTATAGACAGACTTACTAAAGCGCTTCTAGCTAGCAAATAGCTAAGCTTTCTTTAGCAAATTTAGCTAGTTAACGTTAGAGAGAGGATAGTTAGTTAGAAAGTAGATATAGAAGAAATTAAAGCAAGAATAGAAGCCCTAGAAGCATACTAAGGTTACGCAATTAGAAACTAGCTTAAAGCATGTCTAAGCTAAGAGGGTGTGTTAGATATGCGCACCTACTGTTAAGACAGGAGGAACGCTGGACAAAAGCTGCTACATAGTACAAGCAATAAGCTTAAACAGTATGTTGCTGTAAATTGCTGCATGTTGCAGCATTTTGCAACAACTTGCAGCATGTTGCAGCTGGTCGCGCATAGGGCTAGTGTGCGAGGGACTTGGACTAGAAAAACAAAGCCGAGCAACACAAGCAGAGCAGACAAAAAAGAAAAAGAAACATTAATTAATTAATACAATTAATCATCATCCCATACATTATATCTAAACCCATCATTCATCTTAGAAAGCCTAGAAACAGTGCTTTAATCTAACAAGATTACTGCTAATAACTTTTATTTTATTAATAAGTCTATTTTTAATAAGAAAACTAGCTAGAGGCACTGCACATACGCGCTAGTAGGCTATAAAGTGTGATATACCTAAAAAATAAAGTAAGAGGCTACTTAGGTAATTTCACCTATGTACACTATAGTATTAAAGAGGGTTACTTTACCTAGAAAGATTTTAAAGATTAGATTTAAAACGCGCTCCTGCTAACTCTCTAGACAACATACAGCTTTAAACTAATAGTTATAATTATAAATAACATCTTTATCTATTAGAATTCTAAGGTTGTTAAGATAATTAAATAACGTACTTTACAGGCAAGTTGCTTACACACCTAAGTTACTTACTTTTGCTAAGACTCTACTACACTACTCTTTTTACAGTAATACATTCTTAATAACACTACTTAAATGCTTTAAAAAAATATTAAATGTAGCTTACACTTTAGGCTTTTAAATAAAATGTAATACTTTTTAAGCAACGCGCTGCAGCTATCTATAAAGTCTTTTAAAATATAATAAGCAACTAACGCGCTAGATAACCTTTTTAAGCTAATTATATAGCTAACTTATAAAAGCTAGATAATAATAAGAAGTAAGTAATTATTTAGCACATACTTAAGCTAGATGCGCAAGGATTTCCTCTCTAGCTAGCAGCTATAGCTAATATAGCTAATTCCTTACATGCTAAGTATAATATAGGCTATATTAGTATAAACTAGCTTAATATGTTTATTAAGCGTTACTTAAAGCTTAAAGTAAAGTTTAAGTGTAAGTATAACTATAAAAAAGCTTTTTATAAAAATCTTATAGAAATATAAAGCTAGTTTAACCTTATAAAGAATATTAAAGCTAAGTATAGCATCTAAGATAATAACATGTATAACTTTAATAAAATAAAGTTTATAATAAGCTAGATATCTACTAGAGTAGTTATTATAAGTTTAAAAAAATAAGAACAGCTAAAAGTAGTCTAGCTAGGTAACTAGAAGTAGACAACAGCTATCTAGAGCATTAATGCTAAAAAGTAGGCTATTTTACTTTTTATTATCTTTTAGGGTAGCAACTACTTTTTAAACTAGTATAAAAAAATTTTACTTTAAAATTAAGTTATTATGATCTCTAAGCGCAGCTAGACTACTAATTAGCTTAGTCTAAACTAGTTAAAGCACTTTAATGTGCATATAAAAAAGTGTACTATTAGCAGCTACTATTTACTAGTTATTAATAGCTATAAAAGCTTTAACTTACTTTATTTCTAGTAATACTATAAAGATAATAAAATTATTACTATTAATATACTTTTTTACTTATTACACTTTTTATAGCTACTTAATGTTAGTTGTTTTACTTTTTTAAAAAAAGTGTATAAGCGCTAAGCTAAAAACCTTATATATAACTAGAATACTTATATTATAAAAATAAAGTTCTTACTATGCTTTAAAGTAGCTTATAATACTATAATTACTTTTAGTAATATCTAAAAAGGGTTTTAAAGCGCTAGATTAGTTTCTTTTAACTTATAATAAGTTATAATAGGCCTTAATATAAAGTTGCGCACTTTATTACTACTACTACTTATATATAATAAGCCCTAGTAGTTATAAACTCTAAGTAATACTTTAAAACTTAAGTTATAATTAATGCTTATAAAAATAAGAATTTAAAAGCGTATAAATAGTTTACTAACTTTTATAGTTAAAGTGTTTAAAAATGTTTTAAAAAAAGCAGCAATAATTATGCATAAGCTAGTAACGTACTTCACAGGCGAGTTGCTTACACACCTAAGTCGCTTACTTTTGCTAAGACCCTACTAAACTACTCTTTCTACACTAATGCATTCCCTATAACACTACTTAGACGCGCTAAAAGAATGTTAGATACAGCTTATGCTCTATGCTTTTAAATAAGACATAAAACTCTTAAAAAAACATGCTGCAGCTATATACAGAGTCTTATAAAAAATAATAAATAACTATAGCACTAGACAACCTTTACAAGCTAATTCTATAGCTAAATTATAAAGGCTAGGTAATAAAAAGAAGTAGGTGATTATTAAGACTATACTTAAGCTATATGCGCAAGGAATTTCCTCTTAGATAGCATTTATAGCTAATTTTTTATGTGCTAAGTGTAATCTAGGCTATATTTACATAAACTAGCCTAGTATGTTTGTAAAGTATTATTTAGAGCTTAAAGCAATATTTAAGCGTAAGTACAACTATAAGAGAGCTTTTTACAAGAGTTCTAGGGTAATTTAGGGCAGGTTTAGCCTTATAGAGAACATTAAAGCTAAGTATAGCATCTAGAATAATAACATGTACAACTTTAGCAAGACAGGCTTTATAATTAGCTAAATATCTCTTAACTATACTTACGCTTAAAACTTTACTTTAAGCTTTAAATAACACTTTATAAACATACTAGGCTAGTTTATGTAAACATAGCCTAGATTACACTTAGTGCGCAAAAAATTAGCTATATTAGCTATAAATGCTATCTAAGGGGAAATTCCTTCTGCATATAGCTTAAGTATAGTCTTAATAATTACCTGCTTCTTTTTATTACCTAGCCTCTATAATTTAGCTGTAGAATTAGCTTGTAAAGGTTATCTAGTGCTATAGTTATTTATTGTCTTTTATAAAACTCTACACATAGCTGCAGCACATTTTTTTAAAAGTTTTATGTCTTATTTAAAAGCTTAAAGTGTAAGCTGTATCTAACATTTTTTTAGCGCGTCTAAGTAGTGTTGTGGGGAATGCATTAGTGTAGGAAAAGTAGTTTAGTAGGGTCTTGGCAAAAGTAAGCAACTCAGGTGTGTGAGCAACTCGCCTGTGAAGTACGTTATTAGTATATTAAAAAATTACTAAGCTTTAAGCAGCTAATAAAGCTGCTATGTAACATAAATTATATATAAAAAAAGTAAATTAAGGCAGAAAGAACCTTAATAATTTAAAAAAGCTTATACTTAATAGCTCGAAAGGAGTTTAAAGTGCGCAGTAATAGAAAGAAGGTAAAAAAAGTAGGTGTAAGCTAAAGTAGGTAAGTGTTACAGCCAACAAACGGACCGTAATAACCCAATCAGCTGTTCCCCACAGCCTAGGCGACGTTGGATGGAAAATACTTAAACCTGCGTTAAACAAGTCACGTGACAGGACAGATAAGGAATAGCTCTAGCTTTTAGACAAAAGCCTAACAGAGTGCACTATCTAATAAGGAATGGACATTTGCACGCTGTGCGCGCAGTGCGCGCAGCAAGCGCAACAACGCGCATAACGCGCACAACATGCACTGCATGCAAACCCTATGTATATAGTCTAGATCACAACTATAGTTAGAAGGCTATAATTACTATTTAGTCTTTACCTACTTAATAGACTAAGAGGCATTAAAACCTTTATAAAAAGGACATTGATGCCTTGTATATTTTACACTATATATACCTCCTTTCCTATCCTTACAGATTAGGTTTGCCAGCTCCCCATACAGCCGCTGGGCTAAACCACAACCTGCCTCCTACGAACTCGCTTCACCTATACTCTGCTCGACGGACTGTACACCCGATCTAGCTAAGTCCTTCCCCCTTCTCACTAACAACATCATAGGCCGTAGTGCTCTCGAAATTACCATTTCGTCGGAGCAAGGATTGTAACAGTAAGCTATTCTAAAGGCGCTACAGATAGTGTAATTAGACTAGGCATAACATACAAATATGTAAGTAAAAAGTAAAAGTAGTATCTAAATAATATTCTAGGCTGTACTGTACTATATAGTGCTAGAGCGGGTTGTTATAGGCTATAATAGAGTTTGTTAGGGTGGGGTCTTAGCAAAAGTAAGCAACTTAGGTGTGTAAGCAACTCGCCTGTGAAGTACGTTAGAATAGTTATATTATACACTTTTTACTGCTATACTTACCTAACTTTAACTTAATTAAGCTTATATTTAGAGTACTTAAAGCGTAGATCTAGTAGAATTATAAGTATATTTAAGTGTGTTTCTTAAACTTTAGCAACTTTCTATAGGCGTGTATTTAAAAAAGTAAATGTAATAAGTTTACTAAAAAACACTTTAAGTACTCTACAGGCAGATTATATATAGAAGAGGCTTAATTAGTAGAGGCTAGGCGCAAGATAGCAAGGTAAAGAGGGTAGATAGAAAAAGGCAGGCTATAGAGAGCAACAGTTTAATATAATTTTATATAAAAGCTTACTAACTTTCTTCTGCTTATCTGTTACTAACTATAACAATCTACTTTAATTACTACCTGTTAGCCCTGCTAGAGCTACTGCAGCCTAGTAGTATTACTTATAGTAGTAGATATTCTTTTGTAAGTGTTAAACAACTTTATTTTTAAGCTTAAAAAGTTTACTAATAGTAAGTTTATAAAGCTTACTGCTTATAGCTAACATTTTTCTTAGATTCTTAATAGTCTACTTTTACTTACTTGCTACTTTTGCTATGTAAAAGTAGTCCTCTTAGTTATTTTCTAGCTGCTGTTTAACTAGCTACTTAAAGAACTCCTTTTATAGTACTATAAGAGTTGCTACTATTAGCAACAAAGCTTAAACTAATAGTAATAAGCCTTAAAGCAGCAGCACTAGCTAAAGTAAAAGGCCTCTAAGAAACTAGCTATAGGTAAGGCAAGTACTGCGCAGCAATAGCAGGGTAGCTACTAGCTAACATAGCAGCAGGGTACGTGAAAGGCAGAACAACTTGCGGAAACTAGGCGCTAAAAACACCTATATTTTACTAAGATCTAATTGTTACAATCTTTTCTTTAGAGAGATAGTGTCTAAAGTCCGCTAGGCCTAGAAGAAGGGTTAGGGTTTGTAAAGGGAGAGGACTTAGCCTATAACAGTTGTACAGGCTGTGTTGACGTAATTGCTAGGACAGGGAGGTGCGGCTAACTGTAGTTTGCCCTTTAACAGCAGTATAAGGTGCTTAAGTTAAATAGTTTCTAGAAGGAACAAGATAGAGGTATATATAGTGCAAGATATATAATTAGTATTGCTCTTATTATAAAGTGGTAATGCTACTTAGTCTATGTAATAATAAACTAAACTTTAATTACAACTTTCCTATAATAGTTAGAATCTAAACTATATACATAGAGTTCTCTAGTTTAAGTACCGTTGCGCATTGTAAGCGCTACTGCTTAGCAGCGCTTATAAGCGCTTATAGTATTTAAACGTCCTCTGCTTATTAGATAATGCATTTATCTGTGCATTAGTCTAGTAGCTCTGTCTATTCCTTGTCTGTTAGGTCACGTGACTTAACAGGTAGGGTAACAAGGGGATTCTAGCCTTGTTTATTTAAATAGTAGGGCACAGTAGGTTAGCAGCTTACAGTCTAATTATAGGTTGTAACATGCAGGCTCCTTTCTTTATTAGCGTCCTTGCTGTTCTGCTTACACTATTATAAACATTAGAATTCCTTTTTATCTAGTGCGTGCTCCTCTATAAAGGCCTTCTAGATGTCTGTCTTTGTTAACTATGCCCTGTTAGTCTTCTTGTTAGTCTGTCTGTGCGCGTTGTTTACAGTCATTCTAAAAAGTCTGTCCCATGGCCTGAGCACTCGCTTATGAGCTCAGGGGACTCGGAAAAATTCCCCCCACCCAAATTAGTACTGTAGGCCTTTCCCTGACCCCCAACCACGCATCTAGAGCTCTAGAAAAGCCTAAAAAATCCTTTATTATTTAATTTTAACACTGCAGCTTCTTCCTAATTAGGTAATTAACAACAGCCTACTAAGATAAGCTAGTTCTCTTATAATAGTTAAAAACGCTCTCTTACTGCTGCTGCTAGCTAATTAGTCTAAAAACATCCTTCTCTCTAGTTAATAGCTGCTGCTGCTCTTAAGAAGGTCCCCTTATTAGCTTAGCCCTCTTAGTCCCCCTAACTCTTACAATTTATCTATTTTTTGCAGCTAGCTAAGGTTAATAAGAACCTTGTTAGATTAGAGGATAAGAAGCTAGCTAAGTTAGCTATAAACAATTTTATTATACTATTAGTAAAGGTTACACAGGGAGAGGTTATAGTAGAGGTACAACAACCTAATAACACAGAGGCGTTATAGAGGTCACGTTTATTGTTAATAGATAACTAGGTATAGGAAAACACTAGAGATCTGCTAGCACTAAAGTATACAGCTTAATAGCAGGCGTACATCCTAAGGGGCTGCATTAAGGAGATGTTACCTAGCTCCTATGCCTGTTATCTCTCTACTAAAGAAAGTAATACTGCTACTCTTTAGCCACAGCTTTAACAGTAGAAGAAAAGAACGCTCTAGAACGCCTAAGCAGCTAGTCCTAGTGTTTATAAAGCAACTATAGTAACTAGCAAGGCTACATATAGTAGTAAAGCTACTGCTAATGCAGTAGTAATAGAAATCTTTAGTAAAGCTAATATAAAGTTTCTAGTAAAGATGTTAAAGAATTGTTCTAAGAACTACTATTTCTGCTATAAAATAAAGAAAGAGTAGTTTATAAACATTAAGATAGTTATAACTAAAGTAGTAAAGCCTCTTATTGCTGCAGTAATACTGTTGTTCTAAGCTAAGGCTAAAAAATTAACATTATCTGTTACCTAACGCTAGCTTAATAGCCTTAATAAGCATTTAGCCTAGTAGGAGATTAGTATAACTTATTAAATTACCTTAACTAATAGATAGCTCTGTTGTAATTCTCTCTGTAAGAATAAAAGCAATAAGACTTACTGCTAAGTGCAGGGTAATAAGAATTGCGTTAATATGCACTACCCTCTAGATAGTAACAACTTGCAATAATAGATAGCTAACATGTAGGCTACTCTACTAAAAGCAACTTATAATAAACTATTTAAATAAGTTATTATATCCCTTTATAAGCAGAGGAAGCAGAAACTAAAGGTAAAACAGCAGAAAAAGCAAGCATAATCTCCTCTCCTATCTACTAGTGTTGCTCTATTGCTAATTGCCTAGCTAATTAAGCTAGAGACGCTTTAACTACTGTGTAGCATGTGTTAATTGTTACTACTATTGCTAACATCCTTTTAACCTTTTTACTCCTCTTAGCCTGCCTTACACGCTAGGCAGCCTTTAAGTCCTCTTAAAATGCCTAATTATAACTATACTAACATCCTTAAGCGCTTTTTTAAGTAGTAGAAGGCTTAGCCCTTAACCCCTACTTGCATAGTAAATGTGCTTAAGTAGATAAGTTATATATTAGTAGAGAATAACTAAGATCTTAATACACTTAAGAACTTAGGCATAATAACAAAAAAGTAATAAAAGGAGTACTATAATAAATATAACTACTTTAAGCTAGGAACCTTCTTTAAGCTAAAAAAAAGAGCTGCTTTTTTTAAAAGAGAACTAAAGGCTGCCTAGGAGTAGTATAGGGATAGGCTTAATAGAGAGGACTTAGATAAGACGTAATTATATAGACTATTTATTCTCTATATCTAGCAGCTTTAAATATTGCTTTAAATTCCTAGTAGCAACACTGCTATATAGTATGCTTAAAAAAGTCTTTATAGTTATTAAAGTTATCTGCTAACTAATAGTTCTTTTTAAGCTATAATTTTAATATAGTAAAGGACAACTTAATTAGGTTAAAATTAGGTAAATATAAAGGTAAAAACACTAGTATTACACTAGCTCTGTTGCAGATGTCCCTTATATAGTCTAGTTAATAGATACTTGTGTTATTAAGTACTATAACTAACCTTAACCCTAGGTACAGGCTACAGAGAGGTAGCACTTAATGCTTAAAAAAATCTTTAAAATTTTATAATATGCTACTACTTTAAAACATTATATAAGTTATATAACTATCTATAGTACAGGCTAGGAGGAGACTTTATCTCTGTAAGCAGATAATTAAGCTGTAAACTTTACAGTCTTTACTAATAAGACTCTACCTGTGTTTTCTATCCCTAGTACAAGAGTTACATCTAGATTTGTTAAGGCATATAATTTAGTCTATATGCTAGCCTTACTAATAAAGACACTAGGCATCTCTTAGCTCTAAACTGCGCTCTAAGGAACAACAGTAAATAACCTTTTTAGACTATTGCATGTTTAATAGCTAATTATATATTATACTAGCTAACGCCCTTACATTGTACTTATTAATTAGGAAGTCTTACATTTTGTTAAAATAGGCAGTAAGGCAATCCTTAAGGAAAGTAAGTAAGCCCTATAAGAGCATTAGCACAACACTAAGAGAAGGACTAAGATAGTTACCACCTACCTAGAGCTAGCCTTCACGTATTACCCTAGGTCTTCCCTGTCTCAGTGTTGACAGGGGATACAGGCAGCCCCATAGATCTAAGCTGGTACAGATCCTGTAAACAGGCTTATAAGATATGCTTAGGTCCCTTACAATTTAAGGAACTAACATCCTAATATTAAGACAGGTTTGTATATAAGTGACAATAGCCTTACTAAATTAAGCAGGTATAGTTTGTAGATAGAGAGACAGCAGGTAAACGATTGTACTACTAAATTAGGTAAGGGAAATTTTTTCAAGGTCTAGGGGACCACAGCCGAGCGCTCAGGCCATGGGACAGACTTTTTGGAATGACTGTACACGCTGTTGCTTATCTTAATCCTCTTTATGACATAAAAATGCAACTTTATAGTCCCTATTGCTTTTTAGAATCTTTCTATGTCTTAACCTTATTATTAAATAAGTGCATAGAGTGTGTTTAAAAAGAGAGTTACTACACCTTTATTTCTAACGCAGTGTAGGATTGTCTAAAGAAGGAATAAGAGAAACTTCTCTAAGAGATAAAGAACGCACGTGTCTAGCAGAAATAAAAGGCAGAGTGTAACATAAGAGAGGTAGAACATTATATAAGTAAACTGCGTTTAATCTACACTTATAAGGTTTATTTCTAGAAGTAGCTTAATTTATTAAAAGATTAAAAAGCAAAGTATCTAGAAAAAAACCTTTTATCTTTAGATAAGCTTAAAGCACTTAAGGCAAAAGCTTATAGTTCCCCTTCTTCTTAGCTAGTTTTACAGGGTTGTAGTCTTCCTACATTACAGCTATTTAATGCTGTAGCAGTTTCTTTAGCTGCTAATAATAGTGTTTTCTAGTCTAGAGAACTTTCTCTAGGCTAGTTCTAGTTAGGAGGGACGTCTAGTAATCTTAAAAAAGCTGTAGGGCGTTTATTAAGTTCTTAATAATTTTCTATATGTTTTTACTAGTAATCTATTTTTTTATTTTACTAAAAACTCTTTTCTTTTTTAAGCATTAACTATTTATTTAACTTTATACTTAACTTCTATGTCTCTTTAACTAGTTATAGAGAGGAGTATCTCTTTTAATGCCTTTTTAAGCTTTAAGACATAGAAATATAGATGTGTATATACGCATTTCCTTTAGTAGCTTAAGTTTACAGTCATCCCTTTATGTCTATAATACTAGGTATAGGCCTATGCGTTTTTCTATAAGCTTTTAAGACAGTCTTAAAGTGCAAAGATTCTTAGTTTCTAGGTATACATAGTCTTTAGGTTAAATCTCTAGACTTTTTTATTAAGTTTTAGTTACATCTTGTTCTATTATTTTTTAGCTAGTCCTAGCTTTAACTGCTAACTTTTAGTGTAGGTCTGTTAGTTGCGTTTTATAGAGCGTGTAGTAGAGATAGTAGCTAAAATTAGCCCTATAAGGCGTTTCTTTTGTTATAGCAGATTCTACTATGTTAATTACTAATTACACTATAAGAAGCTATTCTGCCTAGTTTATCTAGTTATAGAATATATACTTTCTTAGGTATTTCTTTATTTTAGCATTTACTCTCTTAGTCTAGCTGTCTGTCTGTAGGTGGTATGCAGTAGACAGCCTATGTTCTATTTCTAGATGTCTTATAGCAGCTTTTTAGAATTTACTTATAAATAGCTTATCTCTATTAAAGATAATAATTTATAAGTAACTATAAACTAAGAATACATTTTATTCTAGTTTATATAAAAATTCCTTAGCTGTTATGTTTATCTTAGAGGGCTAAGTATATAAAAACTTTATAGTTTTGTCTAAGGTAACTGCTATTATATTATAGAGTCTCTCTGTTCCTAGTTTATGTAATAGTAGTAGCCTAGTAATAAAATCTATTATTATTATTATCTAAGATTATTCTAGGGCTTTAATTAACTATAAGTGACTGTACACTTTATGTCGCCTAGAGTTGTTTTTATTATAGATGTTACATTCTTAGAGGATTTCTATGCACAGCTGCTTTAGTTTTAGAATGTCTTAGAAAATTATATCCTTAATCTTTTTCTAAAGCGTTCTAATTCCTAGATGTCTAAACATAGAGGCCTTATAGTATTCTCTAACAAGGTTTTTCTATCCCTGCTTTACTGTAGTAAGAGATTAGATTATCTCTTCTAGATCTAGTCTATTATAGACTAATTCTTTATTTATTTTTTTAAATAGTGTAAACTCTTCTATGTCTTTCTCTTTTCTTTTAAAGTAATTAGCGCGCCTGCTTAAGGCGTCTACTTATTAATTATTAGTGCCTACTACATGTTTTATTATAAAATTAAACTAAGCTAATTCTATAGCTTATTATATCTATTAGTAACAGTTTCTTTATTATTAAGAAGGTAACTACGTTAGCATAGTTAGTAAAGATAATAAACTATTGTCTAGTTTTTTATAGCTTAGTTTTCTATGCTTTTAAGGCATTTACTATAGCTTTAAGTTTCTTATCTAGGATGCTATACTTTTGTTTAGAGAGAGAGAACTTTGCTAAGTAATAGGCTACTAGATGCTATTATCTGTTTTCCTGTTTCTAGAGGAATACTGCTCCTTTAGCTCTAAGCAAGGCGTTAGTGTGTAGCTTAGTTTTAAGGTTTAAGTTATACATTTACACTACTAGCTTACTAGTTATAATTATTTTAAGTTTCTTAAAGGCTCTTTTTATCTAAAGAGTTTAGACAAACTTTAGGTTAGGTTCTGCTTTCTTTATAGTAGCATTAGTAAGTAGTAATGTAATTTTAAAGTAGTCTTTTATCATGCATTGCATATATTCTATTAGGCTAAGGAATTCTTTAACTTCTTTTACACATGTAGGTGTTAGCTATTTTATTACTTTTTTATTTTTATAAGGTTTATTTTTACTTCTTTTTTATTAATAATAAATCTAAGGTATTTTATTTCTTACATATTAAATTTACACTTTAAGAGTTGTAAATAAAGTTTATATTTTTATAACTAATCTAACACTAGTCTTACTTTTGCTACATAGTCTAGTTTGTTGTGCTTAGTGTAGATAAAGATATTATCTAGGTATACTAACATAAAGATATCTAAGTATAGATTAAGCGCAGTGTTAATTACTCTTTAGAATGTAGCTAGAACGTTAGTTAATCTAAACAGCATAATAAAGAGTTTATATAAGACGCCTAGAGTTTAAAAGGCAGTTATCTATTTAGATCTTTCTTTAATTTTTATCTTATTAAACCTATCTTATATGTTAAACTTTATAAAGTGTTTAGTTCTTTTTAATTAGTTTATTAGCGGAGCTTGCTCTGCTCCTTTCTGTGGACTTTGGTTTTCTTTAGTTAGGGCTTAGCAGCTAAGAATTACTGCTTTTAGCCTTTTTAGGCTCACGTAAGCATAAAAATGGCAGATCCTTAGATAATTATTTCCTGCGCAAAAACTAAAACCTTGCTGCGTGTGTTGTCTAATACCTGTCTAATACCTCCTGCTATAACCCACAATATAGTACCTCTGCTATTTAACGCTAATAAACCTCCCCTACTTTATAATAATTGTTATCACTCTATAGATCTATAGAAAGACAGGACGTTCCTCTAATAAAAGGTTTAATATGCGCCCTGTAATACACAAATCTAGGTAAGGAAGCGCCCTACCTAGGGCAGCCCTATACCTCTACCGCCAGCTAAGAGGCGCGCTCTTGCTAATATTACATATGTCACAAATAACAGACTACAACCCTATATCCCGCTGTTGTCTCCTTTAGTACCCCTATGTTGTTATTGTTCTACGCTATTAGACTAGGCAAATAACATATTTAAAAGAAATAGTAAGTAAAAGACTTTATGTTAAAAGTGTTACTAATTAAAAAGTAAGGTTAACATTTATACTATAAATAAGAAACTAGCACACATATTGCCTTTTATAAACTTTAGCCTATTAAGCTCCCTTCTTTATAACATTCTTACACAATAGACGCCTTAACAATTTCCCTAATATAAAATCCCTAGCTTATTAGGTAACTTCTTTAATATACTACCTATGCTATTTACTCTAATTAGTTTAAGTACGTAATGTACCTAGAAGCTACTGTTAACATAAGGAAGGTTTTAGTCTACACCCTCTTAGTTGTAGAAAGCAGGTACAAATAAAAACAACCTTAGTAATAGTTTAAATAAGGACATTAACATAGATATCTTCTTAAATGCTAAGCGCTGTGCGTATAATTTTCTATCTACGCCTGTACTTATAAATTTTAATAATGTTAAATTTCTTAAAGACTAGGCTATACTAGAAGTTAATAAGGGCTATATTAACAACTTCTATAAGAGTCTACTTAATATTAAGTTAGATACATGCACTACCTGCAATTAAAAGTAGTTTAATATAGGATTAAATTAATAGGGTACTTACAAGGAGTGCGCTACTAATTTACTTAAACATAGACATAAAAAGGAATTTATTCTACTTTAAAAAGACATAAATAACTTTAATCCTAGCCCTTTACTAAACCTTTCTAAGTTAACTACTACTAAAGAGCAACTACTAGCACGCGTACACATTAATATAATAAACCTCTCTACTAAAGTAAGTAGGCACTTTATGCATTATAAATAACTGCCAAGTCCTTTATTATAACTTTAATAGAATGTAAGTGCTAATGTATTAGTATTAGATAAGGTATTAGACTTATTAATTTATAGGCACTTAGCTAGCTGCTATCTATAGCAAGCGCATTACTATCTAGGCTTAAGATGTGCAGCTTGTTATTTACATTGCTTAGGATTTTAGCTAGTACTTTAACTTTGCTAATAAGTACTTGCGTAGACAGACCTACTAAGAGGTGTTCTCTTACATAGCATTTATAGGTATATAGGTCTTTGCGTAGAATTTATAAAAATATAGTTTATAGGTTTTAGTCTGTAGACTACCTTTTATTATCTACTCTGCTTATAGTCTTCTTCTATAGGCTTCTTCTAATGCAGTCTTCTTCTCTAGAAAGAGTTTAATAAGTGACTTAAAACAAGCTCCGCTTATGCATTCATTTATAAACTGTTATAGTATGTTAATGTCTTAAGTAATAGAGAGTAGAAACTAGTTTTAAATAGTGTTTTTGTTAAGAGTTTAATAGTTCTAATAGACTCTTATCTTTCCTTCTTTCTTCTTTATAAACACTACTGCTAATGCTATTAGGCTATTACTTTCTTAGATGTAGCCCTTTGCTAGTATTTTATTTATATATTCCTGCAACGCCTTCTTTTAGAGTTTTGTTAAAAGTCTTATCTTATGTGTTTTTAGCTGTAAGTTTAGCTTTAGGTTTATAGTATAGTTCTATAGTTAGTGTAGTAGGAGTTCTTTTAGGTGTTTAGAAGTTTTAAACATATCTTAATAGTTACTATATTCTTTAAGAATTATGTTCTCTAGTTGCTGCGCTAGTTAATACATTCTAGCCTATTCTACTTCTTTATTAGTAAGCATTTTCTTAAGTGTAGTTTCCTAAAGTTTTTTTTATTATTTAGATTACTCTAGCTTTAGGCTTTTAGTAGAGGAACTTTTTTAGCTTTTATTTCCTAGAATACTAGCTAGCTTCAGGGTTGCCACTTTATAGTAATTACTATTTTAAAAATAGTAATTACTATGTTTTTAAAAACGTTATTATTACTTAATTACATAAGCTATAATTCTAAAAATTAATATATAGATGCTAAGTAAACTAGTCTATAAATCTATGAATTTAAATTCTAAAAATTAGATTTAATACATTTATAATAAATAAAAAGGAGAGAAAAAAAAGAAGAGAAAAAAAAGGAGAGAAAAATAGTAATTACTATTACTATTACTATATCTGCTTTTTTTCTCTTTTTTTCTTTATTACTAGGGATACAAATTTATATAGTAGAATCTAATCTAATAGATCTATACTTTAGTATAACTAGTATCTAAGTTTAGGTTTTTAGAATATTAGCTAATGTAATTAAGCTGTTATAGACTTTTTAAAAAATAGTAATTACTATTTTAGAATAGTAATTACTATAAAAGTGGCAACCCTGGCTAGCTTCTTGTTTTGCTTGTTTATGTGCTAGACAGGTGTCCCTGTAGCACGCTGACTAGGCTATAGTAGCATGTTGTTTATAGGTCTATATAGTTATTGTTGCGTTTGCTAAAAGGTCAACCTCCTAGCTAGCACAGCAGAAGGATATATATAGACGGATAGCTGTACGCGACAGTTATATTTCTCTAGTTAATCTTAGGATTATGTTTACATAGCTAGTTATAGCCTAGTATAGCTTAGTATTTACCTTTTAGGGATAATATACTTAAAGACTTTTAATTATAGGTGTCTTTAGTTTTAAGTTGTGTTCTATTATATTAAGGTAAATATATTCTTCTTTAAACTTAATTAACAATGTGTCTGTAAAAGAGACTTTAAAAAGGTAATTCTTTACTCTACATAGTATGTTCTAGTAGTCTACCTATTAAGAGTCTACAGTAGTAAATGTGCATCTGCTGTTAATTAGAGCTGTCTCTTAGCGTTCTTCTAGTGTAAATTTTGTTGTAAGGCTTTAGCTAATTCCTTAGCTAACTGCTACTAGTACTTTTATGTTGTAGTATATAATATTATAGCCTAAGGTTTTGTTTATTTTAACACTTTTAGTAGCAGTTTCTTATTTTTCTATTTAGTCTATCTAGAGTCTGTATTTCTAGTGTCCTTTAACTATGTAATTTTTTATTATATATTATTAGTTTTCTACTTTATTGTGTTGCAGAAGTTAGTTGTTTGCCTTGTGTGCTTTTTACTAAAAATAATAATAAATGCAATTTCTACATTTTCTGTATTCTGTCTATTAGAGTTGCTTATAATCTAGTCTAGAGCAGGGTTGCTACTTTTTAGTAACGTACCTAACAGGTTGGCCGGCCACTTTTGCCAAGCCCCTACCACACTCTACCTATCTACATAATGCCTTAACAACAACGCTAGATTAAATCTTCTAAAAAACATTAGATACAGCTTGCTTTTTAGGCTCTTAAATAAGACTTAAAACTCTTCTTATAACGCGCTGCAGCTATCTATAATATCTCTTACACAACACTAAGCAATTAACACGCTAGACAGCCTTTAAAAGTAGAATGCTAGCCTAAATTAAGAAATCTAACTAAGTTTAAAAAAGAAGTAGTTGTTAAGTACATACTTAAGCTTATTACACGCAGATTTCCCTCTAGGCTTACAGCTGTAGCTAATATAGCTAATTCCTTACGCGCAGAGCGTAATCTAGGCTAGGTTAGCTTAAACTAGCCTAGTATGTAGGTTAAGCACTGCCTTAAGTTTATAATAAAGTTTAATTATAAGTATAATTATAAAAAAGCACTTTATAAAGATCTAAAGGTTATCTAGGGCTAGTTTTGCCTAGTAGCTAACATAAAAGCTAAGTATAGTATCTAGAATAAAGACATATATAACTTTAATAAGTTAGGCTTTATAATAGGCTAGATATTAACTAGAGCAGTTATTATAGCTTTAAAGAAATAAAGACAGCTAAAAGTAATATAGTAAGGTAATAAAAAGTAGATAATAGTTATCTAGGGTATTAACATAATAAGGTAGGCTATTTTACTTTTTATTATCTTTAAGGGCTGCTATTACTTTTTTGCCTAGTATAAAAAAAATCTACTTTAAAACTAGGTTATTATAGTCTCTAAAAACAGCTAGACAATAAATAAGCTTAGGCTGCAGTAGTTAAAGCACTTTAATAAGTATATAAAAAGAAAAGTTATAAGCACTTATTAGCTTTTTATTATTAATAGCTATAAAAGCTATAACTTACTTAATTTTTAGTAGTACTATAAGAAAAATAAGATTATTACTATCTATATGCCTTTACACTTATTATACCTTCTATAGCCTTTTAATGTAGGTTGTTTTACCTCTTTAAAAAAAGTGTATAAGCGCTAAGCTAAAGATCTTATATGTAACTAAATTACTTATATTATAAAACTTAAGTTTCTACTATGCTTTATACACACTTATAATGTAGTAATTACTTTTAGTAATATCTAAAAAAGGTTTTAAGGCGCTAGTTTGGTTCTATTTAACCTAGAATAAGTTAAAATAGCCCTTAACATCTAGTTATGTACTTTATTACTACTACTACTTATTAATAATAAGCCCTAGCAGTTATAAACCTTAAGTAATACTCTTAAATTTAAGTTATAATTAATGCTTATAAAGGTAAAGATTTAAAGGTATATAGATAGCTTACTAATATTTATAGTAAAGGCCTTTAAAAAGTTTTAAAAGGGGTAGTAATTATTGCGCATAAGCTAGTGTTAGTGTAAAAGAAGATTATAAAGCTTTAAGCAGTAAATAAGGCTGCTACGCAATATAGATTGCATAAAAGAAAGTAAATTTAAGTAGAAAAGACCTTAATAGTTAAGAATAGAGCTTGTTTAACTACTTTAAAAGAGTTTAAAGCGCATATATATATAAGAAAGTAGTAGAAGTAGACTTTAAATAATATCTTATGTTGTATTGCTTTATATAGGGCTAAAGTGGGCTGATTTGCGCTAGAATAGGGTAGTTTTAGTAGGGGCTTGGCAAAAGTGGCTGGCCAACCCGTGTGGCCGGCCAACCTGTTAGGTACGTTAATAGTAATTACTATTTCTATAAATAGATATTTTATAGAAAAATATTTTAAGTAGTAAAAGTAATAATTATTATAATAGTATATAATAATTCTTCTGTCTCTAGTAATATATAAAGCTTTTTTATTTTTAAAAAAAACTATATAAGCTAAAAGAAACGTTAACAAGTAATTACTATAATTTAAACAACTATAATATATATAATAATAATATATAATAACGCTATATAATACTATTTAACATATATATTTACT
>NW_022985207.1:373538-411097 GCF_010093535.1 Lindgomyces ingoldianus
TAATTAGTTGTTAGACATATCCTAATAACCTTAGAAATTCTCTAACTCTTGTTATTATTTTTAGTTCTAGCTAGTCTAGTTGTCACGATTGTGCACAAGTAAGGTTATAGAGCTTCACAGAGGTCTAGTTTAATTACTATGTAAGGTATTATAGTAGGTATAAGACGTTGTGTGAGGAACAGAAAAGTTTAAAAAGAAATTAGTAATTAAATACTTAGCTTAAAAGTTTAAGCACTCTAAGTATAAATTAAGCCTATTTTAGGTTTAGTTAGTGTTAAAGCAGTTTATGCTTAAGTTTATGTCTATGTTATGTTATATTTATGTTAGACATGCACTAATAATACTCTAGTACGCGTCTAATATAGTTATGTCTAGGATCTAGAGAGGATACTGTAACAGTACTCCCTTTTTATTAGAAAGAGAATTCTTTACATTAGTAGTTCTAGCATTAAGTTGTCTTTATTAGGGTATAGGTTTAGTTTACATAGGTATTAAGCGTAGAATTAAGTTACTATAAAGTTCTCTTACAGGGCTTCTACAGGTTCCTATAACAGTTTGTTGTATCTAGTCTATTTTATAAGGTATTTATAAATATGTTTTTTCTTATTAAACTAGATCTATTTAATGTTTTCTATAATGTATTTTAGTTTATTATTTATAATAATAGGTTTAGATAGTAAGTTTAGCTATTTAGGTAGATAGTTAGATTTAGGGGCTGCTTAGCGCAGCAACAATACATAGAACACAGGGTGTATCTTTATGCTGTTAGGTAGGATTAATTAGTAAACATATAATAAAACTATATAGGCTACTATAAAAGAGCTAAGGTTTTTTTAATTAAGTTTTTTTAATTACTAGTTTATTTAAATATTTTTAGTGTTTAGCTAGACCTTTTTGCTAGCTGCATACATAGAGGCAGAGGTTTAAGATTAGTTTACATACTCTTGTTAAAAAGCTTAAGCCTATGTAAGCTTTTTATAAATGTATTTAGATATGTTTTAAATTTTATTAATAAGTCTATTTATATTTATTACTTATATAAATTAATAAGTTAGTTAAAAGGTATTTAAAAGTAGTTTAAATTCTATTTAGAAGTAGTATCTATAGTTTACTAAAAATAAAGATACTTATATTAATTTAGATGTTATGTTATTAGCTTTAAACTATGCTATAGCTAATTATTTTACCTAGTTATCTTACTAGTAGTTTATGTACACTTATAAAACTTATTTTATTATAGTGTTTACATTCTTAGTCTAGCTATTAGTCTTTAGGTAAAAAGCTGTAGATAGATAAAAAATAATTTAGAGCTATTTACAAAGTTTGTCTTAGAAGGCTAAGACAAACTATGTACCTCTGTCTAATATAATTATGTTAGGTAGGCTATAGTAAACTTATATATATTAGTAGAATAACTAGGCTATATTAGAGGCAGTTATAGAGGAACATAGTATTAAGTGTTAATACTTAGTTAAGTAATTAATAACTACTATAATATTTATATACCTTTTAAATAAAGGTAAGTTTATAATAAAATTAATTAATATGTTTTTTTAAGCTTGTTTAAAGATTAAAAGCAGTTTAAGCAGGCTATTATACCTTTTTTAAAAGGCTTTTACTTTACAGTAAGTATAGCAATATAATACATATTAGCGTACAGTATAGAACATGCAGGGCTAGTAGTACTCTCTCTGTAGTAGGTTAAGAGTTTTTTCTCTGCCTAGGTGTCCTCTAATAGGCAAGTTATGTATAATTTAGAGTAGTTTAATTCTTAGTTTATTAGAATTAGAGATTATTAGCAGAGCTTGCTCTGCTTATTATATTCGGGTTTGCAGAACGAAAAGTTGAGCAGAATCTCCTCTTTTGGACGCGCTAGTTAGTCAGAATTTCTTCGGATAAACCCCGGTAACGCTATTTCTCTGTCACCTTAGGTATTTCTTACATTCTTTTTTAAAAAAAATGTATACCTAGTATAGGTGCACCTTTCTGTTAATTTGCATGTAGTTTACTCTAGCATGCGTTGTGTAAAACATGTTTAAATTATAGATAGTTGCGTCTGTTCCACCTCTCTAGCCACATCGGTGTGTCGGGGATTGGCATCAGCCACTTTGGTGTGTCAGGGATTGGCATCAGCCGCATCGGTGTGTCGGGGATTGGCAGTTGCTCACACACCTGAGTTGCTCACTTTTGCCAAGACCACACCACAACAAACTTTATAACAACCCGCTCTAGCACTATAGAGTAGAGTACAGCTTAGAATATTATTTAGATACTACTTCTTCTACTTCTTGCTTACACGTTTGCGCGTTATGCCTAGTCTAAATGCACTGTCTGCAGCGCCTTTAGGATTGCTTACCTACTTTAGCTTTGTTAGATATGCGCACCTACTGTCAAGACAGGAGGAACGCTGGACGAAAGCTGCTACATAGTACGAGTAATAAGCTCGAACAGTATGTTGCAACAAATTGCAGCATGTTGCAGCAAATTGCAGCATTTTGCAGCAAATTGCAGCATGTTGCAGCATTTTGCAATATTCTGCAACAAATTGCAGCATGTTGCAATATTCTGCAACAAATTGCAGCATGTTGCAAGCTGGTCGCGCATAGGGCTAGTGCGCGAGGGACTCGAATCGGAAAAACAAAAGCCGACCAACACGAGTAGAGCAGAAAAAGGATCGATAGATCAACACAATCAATCATCATCCCATACATTATATCCAAACCCATCATTCATCTCAGGAAGCCTAGAAACAGTGCTTTAATCTAACAACTTTAGCTTTGTCAGATATGCGCACCTACTGTCAAGACAGGAGGAACGCTGGACGAAAGCTGCTACATAGTACAAGCAATAAGCTCGAACAGTATGTTGCAACAAATTGCGGTATGTTGCAACAAATTGCAGCATGTTGCAGCAAATTGCAGCATTTTGCAGCAAATTGCAGCATGTTGCAGCATTTTGCAATATTCTGCAACAAATTGCAGCATGTTGCAAGCTGGTCGCGCATAGGGCTAGTGCGCGAGGGACTCGGATCGGAAAAACAAAAGCCGAGCAACACGAGTAGAGCAGAAAAAGGATCGATAGATCAACACAATCAATCATCATCCCATACATTATATCCAAACCCATCATTCATCTTAGGAAGCCTAGAAACAGTGCTTTAATCTAATAAGCTTACACTTGCTTCTTTACCTTCTTTCTGTCACTACGTGCCCTAACCTCCTTTAGAGCTGTTAAGCGCAGGCTTTTCTAAATGTAGCTGCCTTATTAGCTGCTTAAAGCTTTGTAATTTCCTATTACGCTAACACTAGCTTATGCACAATTATTGCTATCCTTTTTAAGGCTTTTTTTCTAGAGACATTACCTCTATATAACTGTCAGATATGCGCACCTACTGTCAAGACAGGAGGAACGTTTGACGAAAGCTGCTACATAGTACGAGCAATAAGCTCGAACAGTATGTTGCTGCAAATTGCAGCATTTTGCAGCATTTTGCAGCATTTTGCAGCATTTTGGCAGCAAATTGCAGCAAATTGCAGCATGTTGCAAGCTGGTCGCGCATAGGGCTAGTGCGCGAGGGACTCGGATCGGCAGAACAAAAAGCCGAGCAACACGAGTAGAGCAGAAAAAAGGATCGATAAATCAAGACAATCAATACAATCAATCAATCATCCCATACATCATATCCAAACCCATCATTCATTTCAGGAAGCCTAGAAACAGTGCTTCAATCTGACAATAACCCTCTCTATACGTAGAGCTACTTGTAACACAACTAATATCTACTAGAGATTGCTGCCTGCTGCTGTGATCTACTGCAGTTTGCTGTAATTTGCTATAGTTTGCTGTAATTTGCTGTAGTTTGCCGCAATTTGATATAGTTTACCGCAATTTGCTGTAGTTTGCTGCAATTTGCTGTAGTTTGCTGCAATTTGCTGCAATTTGCTGTAATTTGCTGTAGTTTACTGCAATTTGCTGTAATTTACTTTATGCATTTCTTAACGCTAGTAGGTAATCTCTTACTAACATCTTTAGGCATTAGCCTATTATATTTAAACAGTAGTTAAAGAAGCTAAACTAGCAGTTGTGTAAGCAAAACAGCTTGTTAAGGTATTACATGTACTACATTAATCTTTGCGGCGATAGAGAGGTAGAGGCAGAGGCAGAGGCAGCGCTAGAGCTCCCTAGCACTCTAAGAAATTCCTGTAGAGGCAATAAACTACACAAGCTGCAGCTCTACAACTAGGGCTTTAATGCTAAAACAATTAAATTAAAGATATTAGGTAGCAGTATTAGGCATAGCGTAGCAGTATTAGGCGGTGAAAGGAACAGACGCAACGTGTAACAAGGTAGGCACAGTTAACTACGTAGCCTTCTCTTGCTTATAGAGGTTTAGGCTAGACTAGAGACAACTGCTAGTGCTAGTGCTAGCCCTAGCATTATCTATATATATATTATACTATGCTAGAATACTTAGCTTAAGTATTCCTGTGCGTACCTTTTAGTATAGTAGGGAAAGTTGCATAGTATTAGCTTAGCAGGCAGGGCGTCTACCTTATTACACAACGCTAGAGACTGTAAGGTGCAAAGAGGAGGATGTAAGAGGTATTAAGCAGAAAACACAGGTTATAGAGAGGGAATGCAGGATAGGGGGGTAACAAGAGAGAGTAAACCTTAGGGTTAGAGGCAGAGGTACAGAGGCCAAGGAGTCTATATACCCTGTGCCAAGCCCTTAGGGTACTTAGGGGTTAGATAGCTGTAACATAACTGTGACAAAGGAAGACTATTTTAAGGGCATAAACGCGTTAAAAGCTAGAGCTAACTATTATTTATTTTTTAGCTATATTAGTGTGTTAGTGATTATGTGAAGCTATGTAAGGCACTAGAGACATAAAGAACTGCATTAAATGTATTGCTAGAGGAGTCCTTTACAGGAGACTATATATATGCGAAATAATTAGGTGGGTCTTAGCAACAGACTATGCTGAGATGCATACGACTATAGTGCTGACGCATCTAACTATTGTGTAACAACACATCTAACTATTATGCAACTATAGTGACAACACATCTAAGTGTTACCACTGTAAACAGATTAGTTACATGCTATAGTTAAATGTTATTATTATATGTCTATTACCTGTCTAATACTACTTTGCTAAGCATTATGCTGTAACTATTCTTTAACCTAGACAACTTACTTTAATACGCTAACTATTACTATTGCGTAAGAAGAGCACAGGGACCTAGCGTCGCGCACATAGGCCTGGTGTTGCGCCTGTGTTTCAGACAAGCAGCCTAAGACACTTAGCGCCTAAGCTCTCTATAAGCCTCTTATAGTTAATAGACTTGCTTCTTATTGCTCTCTAATTAGTAGTTGCAACAATTACTCTATGTAAAGATAGGATAGTAAGTAGCACAAATAGCACTAAGAGCAAGCTTTCAGAGAAAGATAGGAGTGTATTGTAAGAGAGACAAATCGCTGCCAAGCTTCGCTTGTCAGGATTCATGCTTATATACGAAGCACAGGTCATACGACCTCCAAACAGGTCAGGTGAGGCCATACTGGCCCGTTCTGGGACATCCGGCCTTACACTCTAAGCAAGCTTTGCTTTTACAGATCATTTATGAACTGTTGTAGTATTTTAAGTTAGTTATAGTAATATAGCTTACTATTTTAGTTTTTATAGTTAGCTAGTGTTACCTTCTTTAACTAACTAGCGCTGTTTTAAAGTAGGTCTAAGGTTTCTTAGATAAATTTATTATTTAGATACTTATTAGTAATAATCTAATTAATTATCTAATCTATTTTATTTAAGTTAAAGTTTAAAAATAGCTTAGGTTAAAGTAAAGTTTAGTATTAAGCTTTTTACACTTCTTTTTAAGTAAAGATGTTTTAGAATTACCTTATAAAAGCATCTAGTTTCCCTCTGTTTTAACTAGGATAATAAGTAATCTTAAAATTAAAATAAAACAAGTATTTAGACTAATAGGCTTATTAGTAGCTAAGTTATTTTATAGTTATAAAGTACTATAAGTTCTTATAGTTAGATAGAACTTATATTAGATGCGCTACACTTTTTAGTTTAAGTTGCTATTATTTAAAGTAGTGTACTATAGTAAGTAATTTTTTATTATAAATCTTATAATTACCTTTTATAAAGCTTATTCTTTTTAAGAAGTATGTAATAGGCCTAATAGTCCTATCTAGCTTAGTCTAGAAAAGAACTTCTACTACTATGTAGTCTAAGGCATTAGCTTCTATAAGTATTAGTAGTTTAAAGTTAAAGTAGTAAAGTATTAAGGCTTTAGTAAAAGCTTTTTTTAGCTAGTTAAAAGACTATTAGTAATTTAAGTTAAAGTTAAATTAAATCTTTTTTTTAGTAAGTGTAATTATAAAGCTTACTTACTGTAAGAAGTTATTAATAAATTATTAGTAAAAGTTAGCAAATCTTATAAAAGCTTAAATGTCTTTTATGTCCTTTAAGTATTACTAATCTAGCATAGTCTAAACTTTAATAGGGTCTATTTAGATGCTATTTATAGAGATTACATATTCTAAATATGTAACTTTTAATTAGTAAAACTTACATTTATTTATGTTAAGTTGTAGACCTACTTCTTTTATAGCTTTTAGCACTAGGCGTACATGCTATTTATGCTCTAAAAGGCTATTACTATAGATTAAAATATTATTAATATACATAGTACAGAACATGTCTAGGTAGAGTTAGAGTAAGTTATTTATAAAATGTTAAAAAGTACTAAGTGTGTTAGCTAAGCTAAAGGGCATTACTAGGTACTTAAATAGTCTATATTAGGTCTAAAATGCTGTTAGCTACTTATTACCCTTTACTATCTTTAGCTTATTAAAGGCAGTAATAATATCTAACTTTATAAAATACTTTACTTTACTTAGTTAGCTTAAGGTTTCTTATAAAAAAGAAATTAAGTATTAGTTCTTAATAGTAATAGTGTTTAGTTCTTAGTAGTTAACATAGAATTAAAGCTTACTTCTAAGTTTTTTTATAAATAGTATAGGTAACACTACTAGTAAAAAGCTAGCTTAAATAAACTTTTTTTTAAGTTTTTATTAAAGTATTTTTAAAGCACTTTTAATTTATTTAGTAACATCTTATATAGTAGCCTATAACTAGGTTGTTTACTAGGCTTAAAAGTTATTTAGTAATTATATAAATGTTATATTAAAAGCTTATTAAACTTATTTTAAAAAAAGACATGTAATAAGTTGTAGTAGTTTTAAAAAACTATTATTTTTAAGTTAGTATATTTTTAAAGAGCTAAAGCTTAGTTTATATTAGAAATTATAACTGCGTAGATTTTATAATCTAGTTATTAAGCTAAGGTTATAAATAGGGCAGGTTCTATATAGCAAATGTCTATTTACTATTTAAGTCCTAGTTTATATCTAAATTAGGTAAGTAGAGATTTTTTAAAGGCTTTTTTTTTTAAGTTTAGGCAGTTATTAAATTATTTTATATAGCTTATCTTAGTAAAAGGCCTAGCTTATTAGCCTTACTTAAGTAGTTCTTTTCTAAGTTATTAAAAAGTAGGTCTAGAGACTTTCTATATTAAGTGCTACTTAGGTGTTATTTAGGTGTAAGTATAAGTATATATCTTAGCATTAAAAAAAAGTTAAAGTTTAGAACTTACTTTTAGTAATTAAAAGCAACTTTATGCTAATACAGCTATAGTTGTCTTAAAATTAAGTTATAACATTCTATGTTTATTACATAAAGCTTAATCTACTTCTTATAGTGTTAGTAAGTAATTATAATAGTTATAGTATAAAAGATAAAACTTTTTTTAAGTTATTTTCTATTAAATCTAGTTAATAAATTATTTAAGTAAGTAGTGTTAATTAAAGATTTAGTTTACGCGCTAGTTTTTTATTAATATAACTTATACTATTTACTTTTAAGTTAATAAAAGCTTATATTAGAGCTAATATAGTTTTTTATTATAAATATATAAAAATATTAACTTAGTACTTTTAGTTATTAGTAGAGGACTTAGCTTATAAGTTAGTAAAGATCTAGTGTTAAATTAGTCTTAAAAGGCAACTTAGCCTTAAAATAAGCCTTTTTGTAGGCTTCTACTGCTATAGCTGCAGCTGCGTTAAAAGTAGCAAAAGAAATTAAAGCTTAAATATAAGTTAAAGCCCTTATAAAAATAAAAATAAAATAGTAAAAATCTTTAATAAGTGCTAATAGCGCTACTTATGTAGACTTAAAAAAAAATAAAGCAGTTTTAAAAGATATAACTATGCTTACTATACTTAAAGCATTAACTTTTTTTTTTATAATTTTTACACTTTTTAGAACTAACTAAAACATAATTTAAATTAATTTTTATTATGTTAAAGTTCTTATTTATAACTACGCTAGTTTAGGGGCGTATTAAAGCTTATATAAAAAGGAACCTTATGTTATTATTATAAGTAGTAATTAGGTTTGCATACGTGTTAAAGTTATTTAAAAGGGGTTCTTTTACTATAGCGCGTTACAGTTTAGTTAAAAGGGAGTTATATAAGGCTATAATTAAACTTATCTTATTTAAGCCTATATTAAATGCAAGTTAGTAGAACTTAGTAAAGTGTAAAGTAAAGCTTTTTTTTTATTATTATAAAGTGTTTAAGTAACTTAAAGCTATTAACTTTTTATTTAAGTCTTTATAAGTTACTTATAAAAACACTATAAATTAATCTAAGTTAATAATATCTTTATTTATTAGTAAGTTAATTAAGGTTGTTATATTATAGTTAAGTTAAAAGTAGGCATATAGTAACTAAAAGTGTTTAAAAAGAAATTAGTCTATGTTTCTTTTAAGTTTATATTAAAGCTTATGTAAAAAGAAAGGTAAGTTTTTTTATTTTTTATTAAACAGTAGGGGATTAGAGAGTTAGTTAGATTTTATTACTAAATTAAAAAGGTTATAAGTTGTAGGCAGTGTTAGACAGAAGGGAGTTAAGCTATCTTTAGACTTTTAGGTAAACTTTAAGGCTAGTAAGTTCTTAGTTCTTACTACTATAATAAAAGTTAAAGTAGAAATAGACTACTTAACAACATAAAGCTGTTTTTTAAAGTCTTTTTAAAAAGCTTTTAAGCTTATAATGTAGTAGCTTTTTTATAAAGTAAGCGCTTTTTAAAAAGCTTTTTAGCTTACTTTAATAGCTTAGAGTTATATAAGTACTAAGCTTATTAGATTAAATTTAGAGGCTATTCTTAGCTAAAGTTTTAATATAATATAATGTTATAATTATGTATAAGTAAAGTTATAAAGCTTTATAAAAGTCTAGTTTAATTACTATGTAAAGTATTATAGTAAGTACAAGATGTTATGTAAGGAACAAAAAAGTTTAAAAAAAATTAGTAATTAAATACTTAGCTTAGAAGTCTAAGCGCTTTAAGTATAAATTAAGCCTATTTTAGGTTTAGTTAGTGTTAAGGCAGTTTATGCTTAAGTTTATGTCTGTGTTGTGTTATGTTTATGTTAGACGTGCACTAATAATACTCTAGTACGCGTCTAATACAGTTATGTCTGGGATCTGGGGAGGATACTGTGACACTAGTATAGCCTGTACCTTTTTAAGGTCTATTTTAAATTCCTTCTTTAAGACTATAAATCCTAGGTATTCTGTTTTCTAAATGTAAATTTTGTACTTACTTAGCTATAGGTAGAGTTTATATTCTTATAGTTTTTCTAAAACTTTTTTTACCTTAGTAAGGCGCTTATTAGTGCTTGCTAGTGCTTATTATGCTAAGCAGGTGCTCGCAGCTCTTAGACTACAAGTATTTGCTAGCATCTGCGAGCATCCTGCCGAGCTTGAGAGCAAATCGCCTGGTCCGGTTATGTCACGTGACCCGATCCGGTCCGTCCTTCCGTGAGGTTGACCTTAGCGGAGTTTCCTGTGGCCTAGACCGTCGTAACAGAAACCTTCCCCTGCTACAAAGCAACGGGCAAAGCAGCGGGCAGAAGAATCTGATGCATGCATAGTAATGCTTCGCGGCGTGAGAATCGCATGGACAACTTTTCGGAAAATGCCCTCACGGCTCGGGCCGAGCCCTTTCTCTTCAGGTTTAGTACCTCTGATTAGGGAGCACATGGGTGTGAACAGAATGAACGCTAAGGGATTAGGATCTGGATTAGAGCTGCATTCGAAAACTTGAGTGCACCCTAGCAGATAAATTCCTCCATTCCGCATCGCCGATCCTTCAAAACCCGTCGCTTCGCCGGGGTGCCATTTGCTGAGTTCGTGACTTTCCAAGCCACCAACACAGACCCTATCAGGCGATTCAACCCTGGGTTAAATTCCACACGTTCGACCTGCCTTCCCCACTACACGGGCTCCGAATGATAAAGTAAGTCCATGCGTTCTACAAATCCGATTATTCCTGCTCCAGCCAAGCAAAGCCAAATTTTAGAATCTCGAGCTATGTAAGTCGCAATCTTAATTCGCCTATAGACAACTACTAACGGACAGCTATCAACCTTAGCACCTGACTCCAGGGATTCAAGAAATGGAGCCTACCTTCCCACTCACTCAACCCCAACATGCCCTGAATGCGGTTGTCTTGGCACCCTTGTCGACGCCGCTCGCCCAAACAACCCCATCGGCAATGCGGGTCGGCCGTATTATATCTGCTCTCACGGTCGACACGAGCGTAACACATTCATCACTTTCGATGACAACAGCGGTATCGTACCCGGCAATCCACGATGTCATTGCGGCTATCTCTCCCGTCTTAATTGTAGAAGAGATGGGAATGGCCAGTTCTATTCTTGCGCAGTGGGCGGGTGTCGGTTTAAACGGAACGGATCGTCGGTGCCACTGAGACCGAGAGTGGACAAGGATGGAGACTGTGAGATGACAGATTTGGACTAGCAACTCGCCTATTGTTAGTGATTCCACGAGTAGTCTAGTAATAACACGACCGGCCTCCTGAGATTTTCTTAGTCCACCCACGAGACTATAAGCTTGAAATCATCCTTAGACCACATCTCTTTTAGAGGGTCTAGTCGCCTGTGGGATTTTTAGTGCGTAGATAACTACAGAACTAAGTGGCGTCTAAAGTAGCTTAATCTATAACGTACCTAACGGGTTGGCCGGCCACTTTTGCTAAGCCCCCACTAAAACCACCCCATTCTCTCGCAAAACAGCCCACTTTAGCCTTATATAAAGTAATATAACATAAGATATTATTTAGAGTCTACTTTTACTACTTACTTACATGTATGTAAGTTATGCCTAGTCTAATTGCACTACTTATATTACTTTTAACTTAGCTTACCTTCTTTAGCGCGCACTTGTGTTTTTAGCTTCTTTTTATTACTACGCGCTCTAAACTCCTTTAGAGCAGTTAGATAAGCCCTATCCTTAACTATTAAGGTCTTTTTTGCTTAAATCTGCTTTTTTTTATGTAATCTATGTTACATAGTAGCTTTATTTACTGCTTAAAGCTTTATAATTTTATAGCCTACTTTATTATGTTAATGCTTTAAATAACTATTATCTACTTTCTATTACCTTACTATATTACCTTTAGCTGTCCTTATTTTTTTAAAGCTATAACAACTGCTCTAGTTAATATCTAGCCTATTATAAAGCCTAACTTGTTAAAGTTATACTTGTCTTTATTCTAGATACTGTACTTAGCTTTATGTTAGCTACTAGGTAAAACTAGCCCTAGATAACCTCTAGATCCTTATAAAGCACTCTTTTATAATTATACTTATAATTAAACTTTATTATAAACTTAGGGCAGTGCTTAACCTACATACTAGGCTAGTTTAAGCTAACCTAGCCTAGATTGCGCTCTGCAGGCAAGGAATTAGCTATATTAGCTACAGCTGTAAGCCTAAAAGGAAATCTGCGTGTAATAAGCTTAAGTATGTACTTAATAACTACCTTTTTTTTAAGCTTAGTTAGATTCCTTAATTTAGGCTAGCATTCTGCTTATAAAGGCTGTCTAGCGCGTTAATTACTTAGTGTTATGTAAGAGACATTATAGATAGCTACAGCGCGTTGTAAGGAGAGTTTTAAGTCTTATTTAAGAGCCTAAAAAGCAAGCTGTATCTAACGTTCTTTAAAAGATTTAATCTAGTGTTGTTGTTAAGGCATTATGTAGATAGGTAGAGTTTAGTGGGGGCTTAGCAAAAGTGGCCGGCCAACCTGTTAGGTACGTTAATACAGGTTTATGTATTTCCTACTTACATATTATTTTAGTATACTCTTTAATAATATTAATAATATAAAGAACTTTCTAAATAGTTTTTATTTCTTTACTATTATTAGCTTAATAGCAGTAGATAAGGTTTAATAACTAAACTCATACCTACTTTTCAACAAAGCTATTACTTTACTTAAAAATAGGCTTTTAAAAACTTATATAATAATTATAACAGTATGCTTATTACATAAACTATGTATAAAAAACGCATGTTATTATAAATTCTTAGTTGTAGCTTATTACTTTGTTTTATTCTAAATAGAAATAGCAATACTGTAAAACACTAGTATAATATTACTTAAAGTAGATATACTTATGTTTACTTATTAGCTATAAGGCTAGATGTTCTAAAACAGGCTAGTATAGCCTTACTTAACCTGTTTAGAGGTTACACGACTTGTACTTTGTAGATAAACATGAATTCTAATAAGCAAGGCTTAGCAGCAATTTATCTCTTCTATAATACACTTCTATTTCTTTAAAACTTTGCTTTTAGTACTATGTATACTATCTATTATCCTATCTTTACATCTAAATTACTTACATAAGCTAGCATACTACTTAAAAGCAATCTTAGTATACAATAGTGTTAACGCAAACTACTAGAGAAGAATTAGATGCAACTAGTGCTTTAGAACTGCTTAAAAAGCTAACTAAAATAGCTACTTCTAGTAACATTTAACTAAAGTTAACACTAACATAAAAAGAACTAGAGTAAAAATATAAATAAAAAAAGATAATAAAAATCTTTATAAATTAAACTTATTAGGTTATCTAGAAGGTGTTTAGAGCCTAAAAGAGGTTGAAAGAGCTAGGGTAGAACTAAGCAACACATATTTGTTATGAATTAAAAGCAATAGCTGCGGTAAACTAAGCAGATGTCGCTAGAAGCATACAAACCCTTGAAGAGCTAGCTGTTACAGTCTTAACTCCGGAGATATGGTGTCCGAAGAACTCTAGGCCTATGGGAGGGAGTTTAGAGGTGCGGAGGAGAGAGAACTTGACCTTAGCGGGTGTACAGTCTGTTTAGGGCTTCGTTACTAGGACAAGGAGGGGCAGCTAACTGTAGTTTGCCCTACAACAGCAATATAAGGCGCTTAGGTTAAACAGTTCCTTAAATAGAACAAAAAAGAAGGTATATATAGTGCAAGATATATAATTAGATTACTTCTTATTAAAAAGTAGTAATGCTACTTAGTTTATATAAAGAAGAAACTAACTGTTAATTACAACCTCTAAGTAAAGTTAGAATCTTAGACTATACATAGGTGTTACAATCCTTAACCATAGACTGTAACAATAGGTTGCGTGCACTTGCATGCTGTTGCATGCAGCACTCTTCCTGCACATGTCTGCGTGCATCGCACGCATTAGCATGCAATTATTCCTTTCCTATTAGACAACACATTCTGCCGCACACTAGTCTAATAGCTTAGTCTATTTCTTGTCTATTAGGTTACGTAACTTGCTAGGCAAGTAGTTAAGAACTTTTTATCTTTAATTATTTAAACTATAGGGCACTGCTAACTAGTTTCTTATAGTCTAATTATAGGTTATAACATGCAGGCTCTCTTTTTTATTAGCGTTTTTACTGTTTTGCTTACACTATTATAAGTGTTAGAATTTCTTTTTATTTAGTAGGTGCCCTTCTACAAATGCTTCTTATATGTCTATCTTCTTTAACTATGCCTTGCTAGCCTTTACATTCCTCTAGTTCTTCGCGCTAACTGCGCGCTGTAGCTTGTCTTAATCCCCTTTGCTAAACAAAGATGCGCTTGTATAGTCCTTGCCGTTTAAGCAGTTCTTTCTGTGTACTAACCTTATTATTAGACAAATATGTTAAGTGTTGAATAGGCTCTGTTAGCTAGCTGCTTATAGTATAAGCACTTAAGTAGCAAGAGTAAGAGTAGTGTACAGTGTGCACAGCGTACAAGGTAGGTAAGGTAAGGGCAACATGTTTCTAGTTCTATTACTCTTGTCTTTTTCTCTGTACAGAGGAAAAGAGGAATATTTAGATGTTTACACATAAAAGTTTACACACAAGCAGGGTTGCCACTTTATAGTAATTACTATTTTAAAAATAGTAATTACTATGTTTTTAAAAACGTTATTATTACTTAATTACATAAGCTATAATTCTAAAAATTAATATATAGATGCTAAGTAAAATAGTCTATAAATCTATGAATTTAAATTCTTAAAATTATCTTTAATACATTTAACGTACTTCATGGGCAAGTTGCTCACACACCCGAGTCGCTTACTTTTGCCAAGACCCCACCCTAACAAACTCTATTATAGCCCATAACAACCTGCTCTGGCACTATATAGTACAGTACAGCCTAGAATATTATTTAAATACTACTTCTGCTTCTTGCTTACATATTTGCGCGTTATGCCTAGTCTAATTGCACTATCCACAGCGCCTTTAGGATAGCTTACCTACTTTAGCTTACACCTGCTTCTTCGCCTTCTTCCTATTACTGCGCGCTTTAAACTCCTTTAGAGCTGTTAAGCGTAGGCCTTTTTAGGTTATTAAAGTTTTTTCTGCCTTAATCTACTTTTTTTTATGTAATTTATATTACATAGCAGCTTTATTAGCTGCTTAAAGCTTAGTAATTTCCTATTACACTAACACTAGCTTATGCATAATTATTACTGCCCTTTTTAAAACCTTTTTAAACACTTTAACTATAGAAGTTAGTAAACTATTTATATGCTTCTAAATTTTTATTTTTATAAGCATTAATTATAACCTAAGTTCTAAAGTATTACTTAGGGTTTATAACTGCTAGGGCTTATTATATATAAGTAGTAGTAGTAATAAAGTGCGTAACTTTACATTAAGGCCTATTATAACTTATTATAGGTTAAAAAAAACTAATCTAGCGCTTTAAAACTTTTCTTAGATATTACTAGAAGTAATTATAGTATTATAGGCTACTTTAAAGCATAACGTATTCTACCACTGAACCCGCTAAACCACTGAACCTGACAAAATCTCTTGGCATTGCGAACACCACGTACAAGACGCAATGTCTAAACAACACAAGACTATACTAACTTAGCAAGAAGGCAGAATTGTCCTTGCGCTTTAGGCCTACTGCTTACGCTAATTTAAACGCGTATAATAAGCTGCAGCAGCTTTTAACGTGCCTTATTAGCAGCTTGCTGCTTAGCTTAACAGAATTATGTTTTAACCTACTATATAACTAAATTACTAGAAACTTACTGCAACTAAAGAGTAGATAATTATATAATATATCCTTAACTTTAATTTACAAGGATTTGCGCCCTAGCTGTGCAAGGTAGTAGATATAGTAAATAGACTATTAGCTGCGCGTAGTAGGACACTAGTAGGGACAAACTAGCCTACATAGTTTATGTCTTGTACAGAGGAGCTTAAGATAGTGTTTAATTAAGCAAAGGACTACTAGAGAATACTCTAAGAAAACCTAGAGTTAATTATAAAGTAGTTTAAGCTTATATAAAACATAATAGTAAAATATAGTGTTTATAATAATAATATCTACAACTTTAACAAGACTAGCTTCTAGATAGGTATAATTAGCACTATAAAAGTTGTTACAGGTTTAAAAAGATGTACAAGGCTTGTTCTTACACAGCTAGGTAACTAGGAATAGGTTACTGTAATCTAGAGCATCTGCGCTGCTAGCTACGCTACTCTGCTATTTATTATCTACAAAGGACGCGTCTACATCTCTGCCTAGTATAAGAAGATGTTAATACTGCGTAATTAAAAGCTATTAGTCTTTAAGAATAGCTAGATAAATAACGCGCTTAGTCTTAAGTAGTTAAAGCACTTTAATAAGCATATAAAGACATGTTAGGTAGGGGTATACAGGCTGCTTATACTAGATGGCTATAAGAGCCACCTAAACTAGGATTTTAAGGATTATTGCTTTATATAAAAGATCCTTACGCTCTATATGCCTGCGTATTTATTGCATATCCTTTAGCTACTTAATGTAGTGTGCTTCTTGCTGTTAAAGCTTAAGTACTCTTAGCATATATAAGACTTAGCACGCTAACGCGTATAGCATGTTAACAAAGAACGCTTTTTTTTAGCCTTTAAAGACACATTTTTAGACGTTTTTATGTATAATAACTGCAAAAAGGCCTTTAAGGCATCTAGACTAGTTCTTATTAACGCGCAAGTAGTTCTTAATTGTCTTAACATGCAGCTGTGTACCCTACTACTAGGACTCTTACTAGAAACGCTATAGCAATTAAAGACCTTAAGTAATTTATATAAATTTAAATTATAATTAAAGCTTGTACGTAATTTCTTTATATAATTACTAATAACAGCATAAGAAAGCTTTTTACAGCTTGTAAAAGAAGCTAAGGAGATGCTACATAGAAATACACTTATAGAGGCGCGCGTATAAGAGCTTAAAGAGTAATTAGCAGACGTAACTAAGCGCAAGGGGCGTAAAAGAAAGCAGATCTAGTAAGGTGGCACAATAGAGTATAGGACTGTAGCAGTGCAGGTAGCTGCTAAGGCGTCTGTAGTAGCTTAGCAGTTAAAGAAGGCTTGTGGTGGTGGTAATTAAGAAAGAGCCTAACTAGCTCTGCGGCGCTGTGGGAACTGTGGGGAGACTAGGCACAACGCTTGTACGTGCAAAAAGGATAAAGAAGAAGCACTAAAATTAGATGCAGGCACGTTGTACATAGGTTCTTTATTTAGTTGTAAATAAAATTAGAGTTTTGTACGTGGTGTTTGCAATGCTAAGAGATTTTGTCGGGTTCGGTGGTTTGGCGGGTTCGGTGGTGGAATACGTTAGTAGAAACTTTATTTTTATAATATAAGTAATTTAGTTACATATAAGGTTTTTAGCTTAGCGCTTATACGCCTTTTTTAAAAAAGTAAAATAACTTATATTAAGTAGTTAGCTATAAAAAGTGTAATAAGTAAAAAAGTATATAAATAGTAATAATCTTATTATTTTTATAGTATTACTAGAAATAAAGTAAGTTATAGCTTTTATAGCTATTAATAACTAGTAGATAGTAGCTACTAATAGTACACTTTTTTATATGCGCGTTAAAGTGCTTTAACTAGTCTAGACTAAGCTAATTAGTAGTCTAGCTACGCTTAAAGATTATAATAACTTAATTTTAAAGTAGATTTTTTTTATAGTTACTAGTTTAAAAAGTAGTTGCTACCTTAAAAAATAATAAAAGGTAAAATAGCCTACCTTTTAGCATTAATGCCCTAGATAGCTGTTGTTTACTCCTAGTTACCTAGCTAAACTGCTTTTAGCTATTCTTATCTTTTTAAACTTATAATAACTGCTCTAGTAGATATCTAGCCTATTATAAACTTTATTTTATTAAAGTTGTATGTGTTATTATTCTAGATGCTATACTTAGCTTTAATATTTTTTATAAGGTTAAACTAGCTTTAAATTACTATAAGATTTTTATAAAAAGCTTTTTTATAGTTGTACTTACACTTAAACTTTACTTTAAGCTTTAAGTAACACTTAATAAATGTATTAGGCTAGTTTATGCTAACATAGCCTATATTATGCTTAGTGTGTAAAGAATTAGCTATATTAGCTACAGCTACTAGCTAGGGGGAAAATTCTTGCGCATTTAGCTTAAGTATGTGCTAAATAATTACCTACTTTTTATTATTATCTAGCTTTTATAAGTTAGCTATATAATTAGCTTAAGAAAGTTATCTAGCACATTAGTTACTTATTATCTTTTAAAAGACTCTATAGATAGCTGTAGTGTGTTGCTTAAAAAGTGTTATGTTTTATTTAAAAGCTTAAAGTGTAAGCTACATCTAACATTCTTTTAATGTGTCTAAGTAGTGTTGTTAGAAATACATTAGTATAGAAAAAGTAGTGTAGTAGGGTCTTAGCAAAAGTAAGCAACTTAGGTGTGTAAGCAACTTGTCTATAAAGTACGTTAATTACTATTACTATTACTATTTCTGCTTTTTTTTCTCTTTTTTTCTCTATTACTAGGGATACAAATTTATATAGTAGAATCTAATCTTATAGATCTATACTTTAGTATACCTAGTATCTAAGTTTAGGTTTTTAGAATATTAGCTAATGCAATTAAGCTGTTATAGACTTTTTAAAAAAAATAGTAATTACTATAAAAGTGGCAACCCTGCACACAAGCATTATGTAACATAGATATGTAATCCTACTTATGCATAATTACTTATATTTAGGCTATAACACTACTACTATGTATAGACACTAGTAACTTTCTATTTTTATTTAAAAAGTTATTTTTTGTATAAGTTACCTCTTTTTTATCTGTGTAGGTCTATCTAGTTACATTTTACCTATACTCTACCTTATTTATTAAAACTTCTCTTAGTAATGCTATACATTAAAATAAGCTAGTTACACTATGTAAATAGCTTTATAAATAGTGTAAAGTGTTTTAGGCTATTATTATTTAGCTTTTATACACTTACTTTGTAAGTAATTTAGCAGTATATAAGCTATTTTATATAGGGTTTTATAACAGAATAGTGTAAGATCTTTACATAGGCAGGTGTGTAAAGAGGTGTATATAATAAAGTCTTTTTTTTTTACTTTCTCTTCTTTATCCTTTACTTTTTAAGCTTTACTGTATAATTCCCTAGCTCTTTTCTCTTTTTATATAGTGCTAATGTAAGGACGGGGCTCCGCACCACTCTGCTAATACAACTAAAAGGTACAAATAATTAACTAACGTTAATTTTTAGGTGCAGAATAGTATATATACCTGTTGCACGTAAGCGCCATCTTGGCCTTACATTATCCCCCTTCTTAGCAGACGCATGTCCTAGGCGTCACATGACCTACCCGCAGCTTAGAGGCGCCATGCGCATGTCTTGGTTACTGGCCAGAGGCTGACCACCTGCGGCCTAGAGGCGCAGGATAAATAATAACGCTTAGTGGCCCACGCCAGCTAAGCTATATACACTAGACCTCCTAGCAGCTACAACGTGGCGCTAGAAGAGGCCGCCTCACGTTTTAGTCTAAAAACTAGCTAAGCTGTCTAAGGTGTAGGTTAAACATGCGACTGTTCTTGTTGTTAGTTAATTATTATGTAAGAATAAGGCTCTACACTACTCTACTAATACAACTAAAAGGTATAAATAATTAACTAATGTTAATTTTTAGGTGCAGAATAGTATATATACCTGTCGCACGTAAGCGCCATCTCGGCCTTACAGCTAATAGTAACAGATCTACCTGCCTACACACACACAGATGTCTCTCTAGCCCTTCTCCTCTACCTTTAGCGCTGTTAGCGCGGGCGTCTTTAACGTCTTTATGTAGTCTAGCAGCCTAGGGCGCATCTATGTTACCTTTTTAACTAGTTTTACTACTAATTAGTAGTTTATGTAGTGTTTTAGTATAAATATATAAATTCTTTAGCTTTTTTGCTTTTTTTATATATAAAATGCTAATTATAAATAGGCTAAAAAGCAGCATATTGTAGCTTTACTATTTTATAATATTAACATTATCTTACCTGCTAGCAATAATCTGTAGCTATAAGCAGTAAAGGTTATATATTATAAGAAGTACTTTTATACAGTTTTAGTCTAAAGTTATAGTTAAGTCTTAGTAACTTTATATACTTATTATTATAGTAGCACTACTAGTGCCTTTTTTTTATTAAGTGTTATATACTAGCTAACTTCTAAGCTAATACCTACACTTTATGCATATAGTAGAGCTGTGGTCTACATTATAACTACTACACGTAAGGAAGGGGTGGTGTGTTCTAGGGGGGCTAGTGGCTTTTTTTTCCTGTATACTAGATAAATAGACTGTCTTTTTTTATATTCTTCTCTTTTAATCTTATAATAAGAAAAATAAGTGCGTATAATAAAAAAGATAAAAAAAAATAAGCTTTATATAAAAGCATTATTAGTCTAGTTAGTCTAAGGCATCTTTGTGCATAAAATCTAGTTAGTCTACAGATGCTTCTATCTAGACAGAGAGGCAGTTAGTTAGAACTAATAATTAAAAAGCCTAATTTAGTGTTTTTTTATACATATATTTACTAAGTTATTTTTACTATTAATTTACTTAATTTTAGTAATTTCCTTTTTCTTATATAATTTATAAAGTAATATAATGTTAATTATAAGTTAATTTTTACTAGTAGTGCCTAGCTTAATAAAGTAATTATATAAAAACTTTAAATTTATATAGATTACTACTAAAATTAGTAGTAGTTTAAGTGTTTATATAATTTACTATAAAGTTATACTAAAAGTAATTGTATTATTAAACCTATTAACTATTCTATATAGTTTGCTAGTAAGGACACTTCTAGTTACTTTTTTTACACTTAGTAGAATTCTAGTATGTAATATTGCCTAGTATTTTAAAGTAGTTACTTTACTTTATATAGTCTTTATTACTTAATATAATTAAAAATTTTAGCTATAAGCTAAGGTTTTTATTATTAGTAAATAATCTATCTATAAAGATAAACAGCTTTACATAATTAAGCTATAATAGTAGAAAAGTAAAACTATGCTTACTATTATCTATCTACTATTAGATTTATATGTTAAGTGCTTAAATATTATTATAACGTACCTAACAGGTTGGCCGGCCACTTTTGCCAAGCCCCTACTAAAACCACCCCATTCTAGCGCAAAACAGCCCACTTTAGCCCTGTATAGAGCAATATAACACAAGATATTATTTAGAGTCTACTTCTGCTACTTTCTTACACGTACGCAAGTTATGCCTAGTCTAATTACACTGCCTACATTACCTTTAACTTAGCTTACCTTCTTTAGCGCGCACTTGCGTCTTTAGCTTCTTCCTATTACTACGCGCTCTAAACTTCTTTAGAGCAGTTAAACAAGCCTTATTCTTAACTATTAAGGTCTTTTTTGCCTAAATTTACTTTCTTTTATGCAATCTACATTGCGTAGCAGCCTTATTTACTGCTTAAAGCTTTATAATCTTCTTTTACACTAACACTAGCTTATGCGCAATAATTAATGCCCCTTTTAAGACTTTCTTAAAGGCCTTTACTATAGACATTAGTAAGCTATCTACATGCTTTTAAATTTTTACCTTTATAAGCATTAATTATAACCTAAATTTAAAGGTATTACTTAAGGTTTATAACTACTAGAGCTTGTTATTAATAAGCAGTAGTAGTAATAGAGTACATAACTAGATGTTAAGGGCTATTTTAACTTATTTTAAGTTAAATAGGACTAAACTAGCGCTTTAAAACCCTTCTTAGATATTACTAAAAGTAATTACTACATTATAGGCGTGTATAAAGCATAGTAAGAACTTAAGTTTTATAATATAAGTAATTTAGTTACATATAAGATTTTTAGCTTAGCGCTTATATACTTTTTTAAAAAAAGTAAAACAACTTACATTAAGAGGCTATAAAAGGTGTAATAAGTATAAAAGCATATAAATAGTAATAATCTTATTCTTTTTATAGTACTACTAGAAATTAAGTAAGTTATAGCTTTTATAGCTATTAATAATAAAAAGCTAATAAGCGCTTATAACTTTTTCCTTTATATGCTTATTAAAGTGCTTTAACTACTACAGCTTAAGCTTATTTATTATCTAGCTATTCTTAAAGACTATAATAACCTAGTTTTAAAGTAGATTTTTTTTATACTAAGCAAAAAAGTAATAGCAGCTTTTAAAAATAATAAAAAGTAAAATAGCCTACTTTATTATGTTAATGCTTTAGATAACTATTATTTACTTTTTATTACTTTACTATATTACTTTTAGCTGTCTTTATCTCTTTAAAGCTATAATAACTGCTCTAGTTAATATCTAAACTATTATAAGGCCTAACTTATTAAAGTTATATATGTTTTTATTCTAGATACTATACTTAGCTTTTATATTAGCTACTAGGTAAAACTAGCCCTAGATAACCTCTAGATCCTTATAAAGTGCTCTTTTATAATTATACTTATAATTAAACTTTATTATAAACTTAGGGCAGTGCTTAACTTATATACTAGGCTAGTTTAAGCTAACCTAGCCTAGATTGCGCTCTGCGCGCAAGGAATTAGCTATATTAGCTATAGCTATAAGCCTAAGAGGAAATTTACGTGTAATAAGCTTAAGTATGTACTTAATAACTACTTTTTTTAAGCTTAGTTAGATTTTTTAATTTAGGCTAGCATTCTGCTTCTAAAGGCTGTCTAGCGCGTTAATTGCTTAGTGTTATGTAAGAGACATTATAAATAGCTGCAGTGTGTTATAAGAAGAGTTTTAAGTCTTATTTAAAAGCCTAAAAAGTAAGCTGTATCTAATGTTCTTTAGAAGATTTAATCTAGCGTTGTTGTTAAGGCATTATGTAGATAGGTAGAGTGTGGTAGGGGCTTAGCAAAAGTGGCTGGCCAACCTGTGTAGCCGGCTAACCTGTGTGGCCGGCTAACCTGTTAGGTACGTTATAAAAAGTTTATAGTTTATGTAGTAATAAATAAGTTAAATGCTACTTTTAGTTAATATATAAATGTAATATATGCCTTTTTTATATACTACTTAACATATTATTATGCAGCATCCTTATTCTTTAAGTTAATTATAATAAGGTAGCTTACTTATTCTTTTTAAGTAAGAACTACTATATTATGTGTAAGTTTAATCTTTTTACTATTAAACTTAATAAGCTACTTTTTTACTAAAATAGTTTTACTTTTTATATAAAACTTTACTTTTTATAGTTTTTTTCTTCTTTTTACGCAAAATTTTTTATTATAATGCTTAAAGTATTATCTATTTATAAGCTAGTAATACTAAAAGTATACTTTTTTTTATTAGTAATTAAGAAGTAGGGGTTATATAAAAAGATGTGCATGCATAGCTTTTTTTTATAGTAGTTATAGTATGTCTTAACCTAATACAGTCCTAATTTAGCAGCTCTATATAAAGGTTGTACAACCTAGAGTATTATATTTAGTAAAAAGCTCTAGTGCATCTTTTTTAGTAGCTTTATATATAGTGTGCGCATAAGCTTATTTATTAATTAAATGTATGCTTATGTAATATTACATAGTTTAAAATACATTTTATATATAGCTTTTAGGCTTACTTTTATAGCTAAAAGTAGTCTCTAGCTTATTCTTTAAATAGTTAGTAATTAAGTAAAGATTATTTATTTATTTATCTAAGTAGCTAGTAAACACTAGGCAGGATTTTTTATATAAAGTAAAGGTTAAAAATTTAACCTTTATACTTTATTAAGTTATACACTATAACTTTACAAGTGCTATTAGTAATTAAAGTGTTTATCTTTATATAGTCTAATTTTTTAAATAGTTTTTTAGATGTAGTAATTACACTATCTATATAAAGCTTAATAAATAAGGCCTAATTATCTTTTTTTTTAGGTTAAAAATACTTAGTCTAGACTTTATGCAGGTTTTCTTTACTTTTTACTTTTTCTAGTATCTATATCTTTCTTTTACACTAGTGCAGCATTGCTGTCTTAAGGGGCTTAGTCTATAGTAGGCTTTAGTTCTACCTCTGTAGCATTTTTATAAAGTTATCCTTTTTTTTATCTATAAAAGATTTTTTTATATAGAGGTTAGTTTATCTAGGTTATCTGTTATAAGTAAGTTGTCTTTTTTTTTCTTTATAGTATAGTTTAACCAGCGTACATTAGAGCTTTAGTAGGCTATTTTTTCTTTTAATAATAATGTTTTTTCTTTTAATGCTCTTAATTTTATATAGGCTAGTTTAGCCTTTTTTTTCTCTCCCTATGCTATAACTTTTAAGCTAAAAGGGAAGTTAAAAACTTTAACGTACCTAACAGGTTAGCCAGCTACACAGGTTAGCTAGCCACTTTTGCTAAGCCCCTACTACACTCTACCTATCTACATAATGCCTTAATAATAACACTAGATTAAATCTTTTAAAGAACATTAAATACAGCTTACTTTTTAGGCTTTTAAATAAGACTTAAAACTTTTTTTATAACATGCTGTAGCTATTTATAATGTTTTTTTATATAACACTAAGTAATTAACGCGCTAGACAGCCTTTATAAGTAGAATACTAGCCTAAATTAAGAAATCTAACTAAGCTTAAAAAAAGTAGTTATTAAGTACATACTTAAGCTTATTACACGCAGATTTTCTTTTAGGCTTATAGCTATAGCTAATATAGCTAATTCTTTGCGCGTAGAGTGTAATCTAGGCTAGGTTAGCTTAAACTAGCCTAGTATATAAGTTAAGCACTGCTTTAAGTTTATAATAAAGTTTAATTATAAGTATAATTATAAGAGATTGCTTTATATAGATCTAGAGGTTATTTAGGGCTAGTTTTACCTAGTAGCTAACATAAAAGCTAAGTATAGTATCTAAGATAAAGACATGTATAACTTTAATAAGTTAGGCTTTATAATAAGCTAGATATTAACTAAAGTAGTTATTATAGCTTTAAAGAGATAAAGACAGCTAAAGGTAATATAGTAAAGTAATAAGAAGTAGATAATAGTTATCTAAAGTATTAATATAATAAAGTAGGCTATTTTACTCTTTATTATTTTTAAAAGCTGCTATTACTTTTTTGCTTAGTATAAAAAAAAATCTACTTTAAAACTAAGTTATTATAGTCTCTAAAAATAGCTAGATAATAAATAAGCTAAGGCTATAGTAGTTAAAGCACTTTAATAAGTATATAAAAAAAAGTTATAAGCGCTTATTAGCTTTTTATTATTAATAGCTATAAAAGCTATAACTTACTTAATTTTTAGTAGTACTATAAAAAAAAATTTTATTTTTATTTATATACTTTTACACTTATTACACTTTTTATAGCCTTTTAATGTAGGTTGTTTTACCTTTTTAAAGAAAGTGTATAGGCGCTAAGCTAAAGATTTTATATGTAACTAGATTACTTATATTATAAAACTTAAGTTCTTACTATGCTTTATATGCACTTATAATGCAGTAATTACTTTTAGTAATATCTAAGAAGGGTTTTAAGGTGCTAGTTTAGTCCTATTTAACTTAAAATAAGTTAAAATAGCCCTTAATGTCTAGTTATATACTTTATTACTACTACTACTTATTAATAATAAGCCTTAGCAGTTGTAAACCTTAAGTAATACTCTTAAATTTAAGTTATAATTAATGCTTATAAAAGTAAAAATTTAAAAGCATATAGATAGCTTACTAACATCTATAGTAAAGGCCTTTAAAAAAGTTTTAAAAAAGGCAGTAATTATTATATATAAGCTAGTGTTAGTGTAAAAGAAGATTATAAAGCTTTAAGCAGTAAATAAAGCTACTATGTAACATAAATTACATAAAAAAAAGTAAATTTAAGCAAAAAAGACTTTAATAGTTAAGAATAGAGCTTATTTAACTACTTTAAAGAAGTTTAAAGCATGTAGTAATAGGAAAAAGCTAAAGACATAAGTGCGCACTAAAAAAGGTAAGCTAAGTTAAAGGTAATATAAGTAGTGTAATTAGACTAGGCATAACTTATATATATATAAGAAAGTAGTAGAAGTAGACTTTAAATAATATCTTATGTTGTATTGCTTTATACAGGGCTAAAGTAGGCTATTTTGCGCTAGAATAGGGTGGTTTTAGTAGGGGCTTAGCAAAAGTGGCTAGCTAACCCGTGTAGCCGGCCAATCTGTTAGGTACGTTAGTACTAATTAATTTTTTTAGTGTCTAGCTTGTAAAGCTAATATTTATTTAGCTAAGTGTCTAATTAATTTCTATATATAAGTTCTCTTATATATACACTTTAAGTTAAGACTTACTAATAGTAGAGATCTTTACTACGCCTATGTTTTATAGTTTACTTTAGTATACTATATAGTATTAGTTATTAAGGATAAACTGCTTAGCATACTCTTTAAGTTTAATGCTATAGATGTCCTCTTCTGTTGCATAGTGTAAGTAGGTAGTAAAAGTAAAGTAGTTAACAGCTTTTTTAGCATTCTTACTCTTTTATTTTATTTTCTCTATATTATGCAAGTTATTATTATCTAGTTTATCTAGTACTAGCTATAGTTTACATTAGTGTTAAAGTAACTACTTAAAGTATTATATAAATGCTTTTAGTTACATCTAAGGCTTATATTATGCATATAGTACATATTTACATAACCTTTTAGGATATCTAGAAAGATGTCTATGTACTAAGTTTCTTAAATATGTAGCTATTAACATAAATTAATAAAAATTCTTATTTTATTTATAAAAATGTTATATAGTTAACTTATATAGTTATTATTTTTTTATACTTTTTAAAATTATATAATTTAATCTACTAAGAGTTTTTCTTTAGCAGTTTTCTTTTAAGGTAGAAGTTTATACAAGTTATAATATAGTATAGATTATATAAGTAGTATTAGTAGTGTATACACTACTGCAGGCAGTAATGTGTACAATTAAAGGTGTAGAGCAGGCGTTAGATAGAGTGGCATGTATTGTTTGTACAGTAATTAGTGTAGTACTAGCTAAAGTGTAAAAGTAAGTAATGCTAGTATATTTAGTATTATTAGTAGCATTATGTTTAGTCTACTTCTATATAAAGCTGTATATAGTAATAAAAGTTATATATAAAGCCTTTTTAGTGTAATTACTTTTTTTATGCTATATTATATAGCTTTTAGGCTTAAGTACTTTTATTACTTAGCTATAGTGTAATTTTCTTATCTTTTAGCACTTATATAAGCTCTTTTTTAAACGCGTAGCTAAGTGCTAAAAAGTCTTATAATACTTATTTTTAAAATTTTTTATATATAAACTTAAAAAAGTAGCACTCTTTTAAGTTATTATGTGTAGATTAGTAATTATGTAACTTATATATAATTAAGTTTATAAGCTTACTAAAGCTTTTAACATATTAATTTTGTTATTCTAGTACTCTAGCCTAGTTTTATTTTATAGTGTTACTTCTAATATCTTTATATTCTTTATAAGTTATTTATATAATAAAAATTATTTCTTATTTTTTTTATTATTACGTAGAGTTAATAGTTGCTAGTAGGATTTTATTATAATAGTATAGTTAATTACTTTTCTAGTAGATTGCGCAGGTACTGCTGTTGTCTAGCTACTAGGTTATGTACCTTTAATAGCTTTAGTATGCGTCTTACACTATCTTCTTCTTACTTTATACAGTAGCAGAGCTTACTATATAATGTAAAGAATTAATCTGCTATCCTAAAAAATAAGTAACTAAATAAAGTACTTTATAAAGTGTAAGTACTTTATTATTACTTTTACTAATTTATAGTTAATTAAATTAACTATTAATTAGTGTTAAATAGGCTCTATTAGCTAGCTGCTTATAGTATAAGCACTTAAGTAGTAAAAGTAAGAGTAGTGTACAGTGTGCATAGTGTACAGAGTAGGTAAGGTAAGGGCAACATGTTTCTAGTTTATTGCTCTTGTCTTTTTCTCTGTACAGAGGAAAATAGGAATATCTAGATGTTCGCGCACAGAGGTTCGCGCACAAGCATCATGTGACATAGATACGTGATCCCGCTTGTAAGCGATCGCTTGTATCCAGGCTGTGACGCTGCTGCTGCGTACGGACATTAAGTGTGTGTAAAAAAGAGGCTACTATAATACCTTTATTTCTAATGCAGTGTAGGATTATTTAGAGAAGGAGAAAAAAAAACTTCTTTAAGAGATAAAAATTGCTTAGACTAAACAAAAGTAGAAGGAAAAGTGTAATTTCTAAAAAGCAAAAGCAAAAGCCTAAAGGCTTTAAAAGGAAGTAAGGAAGCTTTAAAAGAGGGCAAAGAAGAGGGCCTAGTGTTGTGCTAAGAGCCTACAGGTATTATAAGCAGCTTATGCTTATAAGGCTTGTTGTTAAAAGCAGCTTAACCTTTTTAAAAATTAAAGGGTAAGGTATCTAAAAGAAGACCTTTTATCTCTAGATAAAAATTAAAGCGCTTAAGGCAGAGGCAGTAGGCCTTCCTCCTCCTTAGCCTGTAGACTTCCCACATCGCAGCTAGCTAGTGCTGCTGTAGGGGCTTTAACTAATAATAGTGTTTTCTAGTCTAGGGAACTTTCTCTAGACTTGTTCTAGTTAGAAGGGATGCCTAATAATCTTAAAAAAGCTGTAGAGCATTTCTTAGGTTCTTAATAAGTTCTTATACGTTTTTACTAGTAAAGTATCCTTTCTATTTTACTAAGAATTCTCTTCTGTTTCTAGTGTTAAGTATTCATTTTACTTTATATTCTACTTCTATGTCCTACTAGCTAATCTTAGCGAGCAGTATCTTTATTAGCGCTTTTTTAAGCTTAGAAATGTAGAACTATAGGTGTATACGCATGTCTTTTAGTAACTTATGCTTATAATTATCTTATAATGTCTGTAGTACCTTATTAGTCCTATGCGTTTTTCTACAAGTTTGCGTAAGAGTCTTAGGGTACAGAGATTCCTTATTTTAGGATAGATATAATCTCTAGGTTAGATTTCTAGACTAGGCTGTTGTGCCTAGTTTGCGTATTTTTTATTCTTTTATAGCTAGCTTTAGCTTTAATTACTAATTTCTAGTATAGTTTTAATAAGTTTAATAAGTAGTTAACTAATTCTAAAAAGTCTGTTAGTTAATTCCTATAAAGCGTGTAGTAGGTAATAGCTAAAGTTAGCTATATAAAAAGTTTCCTTTATTATAGTAGATTCTACTGTGTTTATAGCAAGCTATGCTATAAAAAGCTATTCTGCCTAGTTATCTTAGTTAAAGAATACATATTTTCTTAAATATTATTTAACTTTAGCGTTTACTTATTTAGTGTGTCTATCTATTTACAGGTAGTATGCTGTAGATAGCTTGTGTTCTATGCCTAAGTGTTTAATAGCAGCCTTCTAGAACTTACTAGTAAACAATTTGTCTCTATTAAAAATAATAGTTTATAAGCATCTATATATTAATACTATGTTTTATTTAAATTTATATATAAATTCCTTAGCTGTTATAGTTTTTTTAATAGCTATATGTACAGAAACTTTATAGTTTTGTCTAAGGCAACTATTACTATGTTATAGAGCTTTTCTATGCTAGGTTCTTACAACAGCAGAAGCCTAGTTATAAAGTTAATAGTTATTATTATCTAGAGTTATATAGAGGCTTTAATAGGTTGTAGATGTCTATATAGCTTGTGTCTTCTAAAGTTGTTCTTGTTACAAATGTTACATTTACATAAGATTTCTATACATAATTCCTTTAGTTTTAGGATGTTCCTAGGGATTATAGCTTTAATCTTTCTTTAGAGTGTTCTAATTCTAGAATGTCTAAACATAGGGGCCTTATAGTATTCTCTAATAAGGTTCTTCTATCCCTACTTTACTATCGTAAGAGAGTAGATTTCTGCTTCTAGATCTAGTCTATTATAGACTAGTCCTTTTAGTGTTTCTTTAAATATAGTAAATTCTTCTATGTCTTTTTCTTCTTGTTTAAAGTAGTTAGCTTACCTGCTTAAGGCGTCTACTTACTAGTTACTAGTGCCTACTATATGTTTTATAATAAAGTTAAACTAAGCTAGTTCTATTACCTATTATACATGCATTAGTAATAGTTTCTTTATTATTATAAAAGTAGTTAAGTTTATGTAGTTAGTGTATATTATAAATTACTAACTTATTCTTTATAACTCTGTTTTCTATGTTCTTACTACATTTACTATTACTTTAAGTTCTTTATCTAGAATAGTGTACTTTTGTTCTAAGGAAGAGAATTTTACTAAGTAATATGCTACTAGATGCTATTATCTGTTTTTCTATTTCTAGAGGAGTGCTGCTCCTTTAGCTCTTTTTAATCCGTCTATATGTAGCTTAGTTTCTAGCGTTAGGTTATACATTTATATTACTAGTTTACTAGTTATAATCTTCTTAAGTTCTTAAAAGCTTTCTTTTATTAAAAGGGTCTAGACAAACTTAGAGTAGTCTAGTAATAACCAACCCCCCTGTCTTGGCCCGAGTCACGGGTCACGTGCCCGGGTCACGTGTCGTGAGGGGTCCTCTGCAGGAGGGTCTAGTCGCCTGTGTAATTTTTAGTAGCTTAGGGGCCTAGATTTGTATAGGAAAATCCACCTTCTTCTAACTTTAACGCGACCTACTATCTCTCTATTGCTTCTATTGCCTAGCTTAGCGCAAGAATAAATTTATTTATTTAATTCTGCGTTAATTAGTATACTTTTTAGCAAAATTGCACTATAGGTTGCAGAGATAACCCTGTGTTTAATTAATTACCTTAGAGGCCTAGCGTTTATGCAATAGATCTTCTTACACCTCTAGCAACTTAACTATATAAGGACAATAATACAGCTGCGCGCGTTGCCTTAATTTTTACGCATATACAAAGTATAATAAACTCTCTATAAATTTATTAGCTTTTTACACTTATAAATTATATACGCAGCTAGTTGTAGTATTTTAATTTATCTTAGTAACGTTAGAAGGCTTAGCTAAAAGTCTTTCTTACCTGCGCTTATGTTTTATATGCGCAGGTAGTTATTATATTTATAATTACACTTTAGCTAGAAATCTTTTTAGCATATTTTTTTACTTTATGCTGTATTATGTTTAGTTTATGTCTGTACGCAGCAGCAGCGTCGCGGCCTGGATACGAGCGATCGCGCACGAGCAGGATCACGTATCTATGTCACATGATGCTCGTGCGCGAACCTCTGTGCGCGAACATCTAGATATCCCTCCTTTCCTCTATACAGAGGAAAGACAAGAGCAATAGAACTAGAAACATGTTGCCCTCACCTTACCTACCTTGTACGCTGTGCACACCGTACACCACTCTTACTCTTGCTACTTAAGCGCTCATACCATAAGCAGCTAGCTGTTAGAGCCTATTTAACAGTTTACTTTATAAAGTGCGTTATAAAGGGCCTAGTTAAAAGCCTCTTTTAGCTGCACTTATGTTTTATATGCGCAGGTAGCTGTTATATTCTTAATTATACTTAAGCTGTATAGTCCTTTTGCTAACTGTGTACAGCTAATGTTACTTTAACATTATATACTAATATGCATTCTTTGCTGCTATTTAACATAGATTTCTTTTATAAGATAAAGCTCTATAAAACAGAGTAGCACACATTACCTTTTGCTGCTACTACTACACTAAGGCAGCTAGTACGCAGTGTTAAACAGCCTAAAAGTTTAAAATTATTAAAGTCTATGCTTACGCAGTAAGATCTACTAAAGCTAGACCTTATAGCAAAGAAGTAAAAGTAATTTACCTTATATATAACTATAGTTAAGAGAGTTTGCTATAACAACAGCTAAAGGAGAGGCTTGTTTCTTAAGTTTATTAGGCTTACCTTCTAAGCCTTATAATATTAAGCTATGCTGCTTAAAAAGGTAGACAGGAATAGTGCTATAAAGCTATATTTATAGTCTGTTATAACACCTAAGGCTACTATCTAGAACTACATTATAAAGCTTAAGGCTAAGCTTAATGTGTTACAGTTAAAAATAATGTTATTCAGATAATACTTTTAATAAGCATTAGATGCCTTTATTTAGTGTGCTTAGTCTAATATTACAGCGCCTATTTGTTAGTATGCTAGCACCTTGTTTAATCTCCTGTTCTAGTTATACTAGTTAAGTATAAAAACATCTAATACTAAAAACTATCTATAAATTATATTTATTATCTTAAACATCTACTTTTTTATAGCATTTTAAGCTGTTAAACTGCCTTTTATTCTACTATCCCTTTTTTTTACTCTGCAGGCGTAAAACAACATGTTTTTAAAGTAACGCAGTTTTTAAGGTTAACAGAGTTATATAACTCTACACAGCGCTTAATTAGTACGCTTAAGGCTACTATGTAAGAAGTTATTTACTATTACTAGTTTTTAGCGCTGTGCGCTTTAGTATATAATAACTGCAATATGCACTTTAGTGTTAGTAAGTAAAGCTATATAAAAAAAAAGTACAACCTTTTTAATTACTACTAGGCTCATATATAGATTTTATAGTGTTATAACTAATTAGGGGTGTTGCTATCTGCGTTAGTTAGACTTTAATAGCACAATTCTACTAAACATAGGCAAAATAGACCCTCCTTCTAAGCATAGCAATACTATAGAGGCCTTCTATACTGCGTAAACTATTAGCATTCTATGTAAAGCCTATAGCACTGTTATTAATAAGTTTATTACTATTAGTTATAAGCTTAAGAAGCGCTTAAAGATGCTAAAGATTAACTACTTACTTATACTGCCTTTAGAAAACTTAAAGCTAACTCTAATAATGCCTATCTAGCTAGATAAAAGTATAGTAGTAAATAATATTAAAATCCTGTAAGGCTTTTTTTAGTTGTAAATAAGTCTTACTAATAAGCTGTTTATGAAAGACAAGCTAGTGTTTCTAGTTACTAGTAATAATAAGACGCTAAATTAGATGTGGTTTGCTAAACTTAGCGCTGTAAAGAATATAACTACGTATAATAAGCTAAGCTATGTAGTACCTCTGCCTAGATTGTTCTATGCCTAAATGTATTGCATTAGAGCTATACTTAAATTATACTTTAGAGACAAGCTAGCAGCAGGTAACTAGGTTTACTCTACTACGCTAAGATATTCTGCTAGTAAAATAGCCTAGAAGTTTATTACACTAAAGTCCTTTATATACACTTATAAGAGAACATTTATGTTAAATAACTATAAGGCTTAGATTATTACTAAGTTTTATTACTATCTAATTACTTATTAATAGCATAGCTTAGGGTTAAACTAGCAGTTTCTGCTAAGTGTAATAGCAAAAGTAGTAAATAACTTAATAGTAAAAGTGTTTACTAGTTTAGTTAAGAAAATAGTAAATTTACTATAAGATCTTAAGAATTATATAAAAAATTATAAGTGTTAGGTTAATCTTATGTTTATCTAAGACTACTATGCATTTAAGCTTCTCTTTTAGGTTATTAAATATAGAGACATTAGCCTGCTAAAGGTAGCTATCTCTAAGGTCTTGCAACTGTATGCTTACACTAGGAAGTATGCTTACACTTTAGAGTTTTTATACTTAAAGCGCCTTATTAACAGTAACTATAGCAGCTTAGCTACTTACGCAGCTATAGCTTCTACTTTACTTATTAATCTAACTAGTTAAAAAGGTAGTTAGTTTTTAGTTAACCTTATAAATAAGTTCTTTAACTATAATATAAAGAACTAGTAAAGTAGAGCGCAAATGCTTAGAGGCAACATAACTACATCTAGCGCAGTGCTGTTATTTAGTTGCTAGTAAGAGCATTAAGTATAATAATAGCTCTAGATCTATCTTAAAAGAATGCTACTATCCTTAGTATTAACATTAATCTAACTACTGCTGCAAAAGTAATATATAAGTCTATAGATATATTAAATTACAAGTTTCTATATGCTGCAAATAAAAATGCTAAGAATAAGATAGTAGTAGCTATTAAATTTACTAATAATGTTACAGCTTTAGTCTTTAATATTATAGCTAACTTTAAGCTAATTAGTAAGCAGCTTTATTTACTACAAGTTAATTATAAGTTCTTTAATAAGTATAATAATATTAAAGTTATGCTATAAAGTCTGTTCTTTTTATTAGTGTAATTTAAAAGTTAAATGCGCATGTAATTTACATGCGCAGGTAATGTATAGATATAATAATTTTTATATACAAGAGTTATAGCATCTAAGTTATGTTTTTCTACTATGTAGTATTACATTATAGCCTGTGCAGTAGTAGCAAAAGTTTCTACTTACTCTTACTTTTTACCCTTAGTTTTTTTTACTTACACCTAACAGAGTTGTAAGTAGAATTTACTAAGCAGCTGTGCTAATATTTTATGTGCGCAGCTTACTATAGAGTTCTATTTATATATATATGCAGTGTCTGCACCAGGGTTGCCACTTTTTAGTAATAGTAATTATTACTATATTTTTTAAAAATTATATGTTTCTTTTCTTATGCTATCTTATATATTTCTGCCTATTTTATTTATTTGTCTCTAAGTATTTTCTTAAGTCTAGTTTTCATAAGTTCTTTTTTATTATTTAAATAGCATAGGCTTTAAGTTTTTAATAAGGAAACTTCTTTAGTTTCTATTTCTTAGGATACTAGACTACTCCTTACTTTACTTGCTTATGCGCTAGGCAGTTGTTCTTATAGCATGCTAACTAGGTTATTATAGTGTGCTACTTAGAGGCCTAAATAGTTATATTCTTCTAGTTAATTTCTAAGTTATACTTATACAGCTAATTATAACTAAGTATTACTTAATATTTTCTGCTAAGGGGTAGGATACTTAGGGATCTCTAGTTGTACATATCTTTTGTTTATAGCTATAGCTTAACTGTTTCTAATTATATATAGCTATTCCTAAATTTAATTAATAAAGTGTCTACTAAAAAGACTTTAACAAGGTTCTTTTTTACTTAGTATAGTATGTCTTATTAGTTTACTTAATTAAAGTTAATAGTAATAAATGTACATCTGCTGTCTATTAACATAACTTCTTTTTTTTATTAAGAGTAAATTTTATCGTAAGGCTTTTACTTATTTCTTATTTTACTACTACTAGAACTTTAGTGTTATAAAATATTTCTTTATAGTTAACAGTATTATTTAGTTTAATATTTTTTATGTCTTATTTATGTTTGTCTATCTAGTCTGTCTAGATTCTATACTGCTAGTGTCCTTAGATTATGCAGTTGTCTAGCAGGCAGTCTCTATCTTTAATTTAATAGTGTTAGGGAAGCTAGTTATTCTGTCTATGTGCCTTCTACTAGAAGTAGTAAAAGGTGCAACTTCTATAGTTCTTACAGTCTGTCTATGCTTCCTATTTGTAGCCTAGTCCTGCGCTATAAGGCAGTTTAGCATTTTGCATTTAGTTGCTGTTCCTTCTAAGGTGTTATCACCTATAGGGTTTTCTTTTGCTAATTATAGCCACTATTCTGCTTAATGCTTTATAGGCTAATGTTATACACAATATTAATTAGTGCATAGGTACTATTTAGTTAGGCATTCTTTTAAATTTATATAGACTAGCACTACTAGTTTATAAATAGTAGTTAGGGCTTCTTTAAAAAAGTTAATGCTGCTAAAGATTTCTTTTATTTCTAATAAAAAGGTTTTTTTATTAGTTTTAAAATCTATCTAGCTATCTATGTAAAGTTAGAACTAAATAGCTAAAAAGCCTTTTAGGTAAAGTCTTATCTAAGAGATTATTTCCTTATAGGTCTAAAAGGCACTCTTGCTATACTACATATAAAGGTAGCACTGTGTAAAGAACAGCTTAAGGTCTTTTACACTTTTAGTAAAGGGTTTAAAGAGTGTAAGCCTTAATGTCTTTTTAAAGTCTATACTTAGCTTTTTTTAAGCTGTGTTTCTTAAATTTAATACGCTAAGTTAAAGGTTTTAAATCTAAGTGTTTACTATATAGTATTAGTTTATTATTTACAAATTAGGCTAATAGTTGCTTTAGTTTAGTTATTTTATTCTTTATATTATTTAGCTGTTTAGTTAACGCTTTTTTGTTTGGAGTTAAAATCTAGCTAGTGCTTACTAGTAAAGCGCTAATTATTTCTTAATTAGTAAAAGTAGTAACGTACCTAACAGGTTGGCCGGCCACACAGGTTAGCCGGCTACTTTTGCCAAGCCCCTACTAAAACTACCCTATTCTAGCGCAAAACAGCCTACTTTAGCCCTGTATAGAGCAATACAACACAAGATATTATTTAGAGTCTACTTCTGCTACATTCTTACATATATATAAGTTATGCCTAGTCTAATTACACTGCTTATATTACCTTTAACTTAGCTTACCTCCTTTAGCGTGCACCTGTGTTTTTAGCTTTTTTCTATTACTACGCGCTTTAAACTTCTTTAGAGTAGTTAAATAAGCCTTATCTTTAACTATTAAGGTCTTTTCTGCCTAAATTTGCTTCTTTTTATGCAATTTATGTTATGTAGCAGCTTTATTTACTACTTAAAGATTTATAATCTTCTTTTGCGAACACTAGCTTATGTGTAATAATTACTGCCCTTTTTAAACCCTTTTTAAAAGCCTCTACTATAGATATTAGTAAGCTATTTATATGCCTCTAAATTTTTACCTTTACAAGTATTAATTACAACTTAAATTTAAAAGTATTACTAAGAGTTTATAACTACTAGGGCTTATTATTAATAAGTAGTAGTAGTAATAAAGTATATAACTAAATGTTAAGGGCTATTTTAACTTATTTTAGGTTAAATAGGACTAAACTAGCGCCTTAAAACCTTTTTTAGATATTACTAAAAGTAATTACTACATTATAAGCATGTATAAAGTATAGTAGAAACTTAAGTTTTATAATATAAGTAATTTAGTTACACATAAAATCTTTAGCTTAGCGCCTATATACTTTCTTTAAAAGGGTAAAACAACCTACATTAAAAGACTATAAAAAGTGTAATAAGTGTAAAGCTATATAAATAGTAATAATTTTATTTTTCTTATAGTACTGCTAGAAATTAAGTAAGTTTTAGCTTTTATAGCTATTAATAATAAAAAGCTAATAAGCGCCTACAACTTTTTTTTATATGCTTATTAAAGTGCTTTAACTACTATAGCCTAAGCTTATTTATTATCTAGCTGTTCTTAGAGACTATAATAACCTAGTTTTAAAGTAGATGTTTTTTATACTAGGTAAAAAGGTAATAGCAGCTCTTAAAAATAATAAAAAGTAAAATAGCTTACCTTATTATGTTAATGCCTTAAATAACTATTAGTTATTTACTTTTTATAACTTTACTACAGGGTTGCTGTTTACTATTACTTACTATTACTATAGTAATTACTATGCAACCTTTTAGCTCTAGTAATAGTACTATTACTAGGTGTGTATAGTACAGGGTTGCCACTTTATAGTAATTACTATTTTAAAAATAGTAATTACTATGTTTTTAAAAACATTATTATTACTTAATTACATAAGCTATAATTCTAAAAATTAATATATAGATGCTAAGTAAACTAGTCTATAAATCTATAAATTTAAATTCTAAAAATTATATTTAATACATTTATAATAAATAAAAAAGAGAGAAAAAAAGGAGAGAAAAATAGTAATTACTATTACTATTACTATTTCTGCTTTTTTTCTCTATTTTTCTCTATTACTAGGGATACAAATTTATATAGTAGAATCTAATCTTATAGATCTATACTTTAGTATACCTAGTATCTAAGTTTAGGTTTTTAGAATATTAGCTAATGTAATGAAGCTGTTATAGACTTTTTAAAAAAATAGTAATTACTATTTTAGAATAGTAATTACTATAAAAGTGGCAACCCTGG
>NW_022985207.1:411387-467668 GCF_010093535.1 Lindgomyces ingoldianus
AAATAAATAAAATAAACTAAATAGTTTTTATTTAAAGCTTTACTATATATAACTACTAGTAGTACTATTATAACTAGAGACGCTAGTAGTACTTTTATTTTCTAACTCTTTTAACTCTTCTTTATCTTCTAGATTTATTATTTGTTTTTGTTTTCCTTTAGAACTACTAGGTAAAGTATAATTATAAAAAAGTTGCTTTTTACTATAAGAATAGAAATAGCAATTATAAAAATATCTACTTACTAAATATAGTATAAAATATATATCTTTTTAACATTAATTTTTTTACTAAAACTAAAATTATAATATAATATAAATAAAGTAAGTAATATTAATAAGTAGAATAACTTTAGCAAAATAAATATATATGTTAAATAGTATTATATAGCGTTATTTATATATTATTATTATATATATTATAGTTGTTTAAATTATAGTAATTACTTGTTAAAGTTTTTTTTAGCTTATATAGTTTTTTTTTTAATAAAAAAGCCTTATATATTACTAGAGACATAAGAATTATTATATACTATTATAATAATTATTACTTTTACTACTTAAAATCTTTTTCTATAAAATATCTATTTATAGAAATAGTAATTACTACGTACCTCTAGTAATAGTAATTACTATTACTAGAAAAATGTAACAATTCTACGAATCGTTCCATCTCGGGTCGCTCGGATCCTATCTAAAGGGTCCCTGTATCGGCCCCGACCATGACTTGACCCAGTCCCCTGCTGTTACCCCTATTCCCTCATGTATTTAGTCGCACCTCGCCCCTGTAGCTAGCTTAGTAGTTTTCTAATATTCTACGTACAAGGCCTATAGGTGTTATTAGTATTCCTAGGTCTCTAAGTCCCCACGCACTTCTATATGCCTGTGAGTAGATTCATACTGCATTTAGACCTATTATCTTACCTGCGCTGTTACATTATATTAGAAAACTTACTTTTGCTAGTAACAGCCTTATATAATATTATATTAATTATTTATTTAACTATATCTAACTTTAAAAAGCGTCTAATTTAGTTTAGGTTGTAATTTCTTACACACTATTACATTAAATTATTTAGTTAGTATAGATAGAATCCTAGAGACCTTTTATTAACTAAAGCCTTTAGGTTTAAAACTTTTTATCCCCTATAATTAGAATTACCTTTAGAAAAGTTATAAAGAGTGCGCTAAGGTAGAAACTTAAAAACTACTAATAACTTATTAGAATTAGGGACAACTACTAATGCCTAACTCTTAACTACTATTAGATTCTATTATAAAGACTACAACCTATTCTAGCTGCAGCTAAGGCAAGATGCCTGCCTTTAAAACTAAACTACTACTAACCTTAACAGCTAAACCCCCTTTTATAGGACCTAAAGCTAAAAACCTACTAGATTTAGAGTTAAACCTTAGTAGCATAGCCCTTAAAAACTAAGTTACTTAATTAAGGGCATAAATTAAATAGCTAACTAAATTAAAAACTGTTAGTCTTAATTATCCCCTACTAACTACTAAATTACCTTTAATAATGCCTTAAATTACCTCTGCTACACTAATAGTAAAAGACTTTTTAGGCACCCTTAAGCTTTTTTAAAGCTACCTTACTAAACACACACTTAAGATTAAGAACTTTATAAATAGTAAAAAACTTATGTTTAAATAATAGTAAGCTTTTATTATAGACAGACTTAACATTAATGCAGATTACTATTAGAGTAAGCGCGCACGCATAGCGCTAGTATAAGGACACACTGCTAGTATTACAAAGGAATACCTAGAGCCTAGATACCTAGCTAAATTAGATTACTTTTAGTTTAAAAGCATAAAAGAAATAATTAAGCTTTTATAAACTTACTTTATTACTAGTAATAAAAAGACAGAGGCGCAACAGGTGTTTTAAACTCTTAGAATAAGTAAAAAAGAAGTGTTCTTTACCTTTAAAGCTTACTTTATTAGTGCTACTGTTAAAAAGTTTATATTAAAGTTAAAATAGTTTTTCTACTTATAAAAAAAGATACTACCTAGCTTAAAAGTACTAAACTTAGGTTTTAAGCACACTTAAAAGGGCTTTTTTAAGACTATAGTAGCCTACCTAACAGCCTATAACATAGAAAGAAGGAATACCCCTACTATTTTAGAGTAAACTATTAATCTTACCTAACAGTCTACTATTAGACCTAGTATAGATTAGTCTTAAAAGGTTTCTAGTAATACATCTAAGGCAGTATACTATTCTAGTGCACCCTAACCTGCACCTCTATTAGTACCCTAGTCTACCCTAGCTACCCACTAACAACCTAGCTAGACACCTGCCTCTAAAAGACAGACAACTCCTAGTAACTGTTATAATTATAGAAAACTAAAACATTTTACTAGCAACTGCCCTATCTCTAAGGTATAAAAAATAGAGGTAGAGTAGTAAGATTCTAAAAAAGAATTTATAGATATAAATAATTTTAATCTAAATGCCTTTTAAATAAAAAATAGTAACACTTAGAGAAACTTTTTATTCTAGGCTTAAGTAAGTATAATCTATTAAACATTAATTTATTACACTTATTTAAAAAAAACACTTTTAAGTCTTTACTATTTTATATTTAAAAAGCATTAAAGTTTTTTTAAATCTTTTAGTTAATACTAGCGCCTATAGTTTTTTATTTATTAACTTAATAACTACTAAGTTATTATTTTAATGCCTTTATATTCCTATCTAACGCTTACTATTTAAAGTTATAGTTAAGGGCTTTTAAGATTAGATCTAAGTCTCTGTCTACTAGTATATTTGCCTATATATGTAAATTAATAGAAAAAGCATCTAAAACTGCCTCTTTGTTATTATAGACCTTAGCTCCTAGAATTACATTATTAGCATTAAATAGTTATGTTATTTTAAACTTTATTTAGATATAAAGAGGAATTAGATTATATAGCCTAGCAAATATCTACCTACTTATAAACCTTTGCTACCCTTACTTATGCAATTAACCTAGCCTACACGTAATAAAGAAGTAGAGCTAGATATTAAACAACGCAACACACTATAAAAAAGGACTAATTTTAGTAGTTATATAGCCTAACAATCTACTGCATTAAGGGTTTACTAAGGCTACTAAAATTATACAGATCTTCTATTATCTACAGTCTAAAGACACTTAAATTATTTTTCTGCCTATTTATTAAAAAGTTTAGAACAGGTCTAAAGGAGGTCTGTTTAGCTACTATTACTCTAATTTTAGTAAATGCTTTTTATTTTAACATAAAAAAAAATATTTTTTTTTAACTTTTATTTATAAAATTAAGTAGTTAATTAAAGATAAGTAAGCTTTATAGTTAGACACTAAATATAAAACTAAAGCATTAGTAAACCTTTAATTACTCTTTAAATACTATTAGTACTAAGATGTATTTAGCTACACAGCAGCTTACTAGCTACTAGTACATTGTCTATATAACTATAAGATTGTCCTTACAGAGCCTCTCTTTAATAGTTATAGTCTGTTGTACAAACAGAACCTTAAGGAGCTAGAGGTAATAAAGAAATACATTATAAATAATCTAAAATATAGCTTTATTAAGTAAAGTTAGAGCTCTTTTACATCTCCAATTTTTTATGTATAGAAACTAAATAGCAACTTATATATCTATGTTAATTACTGTAAACTTAACGCTTTTACTTATAAAAATGTGTATCTAATACTGCGCATAAACAAACTTTTGTTAAGACTTACTAAGGTAGTAATTTTTACTAAGTTTAATATTTACACAGCTTTTAATAAGATTAGAATAAATCTAAGCTTTAAAAAGTGTACTACCTTTTAAACATAATATAAAACCTATAAGTGTAAAGTTTTGCTTTTTAGATTATGTAACAGTCTAGCAACTTACTAGCGCTATATAAATAATATATTAATTAACTATCTAAATAATTTCTGTATTACTTATTTTTATAACATTCTTATCTACTTTAAAAATAAAGCAACTTATATCCTCTATGTTAAAAAAGTCTTAGAAAGGCTCTAGCAAGTAGAATTATAAGTAAAGATTAAAAAAAGTAAATTTTATGTTACTTAAATAAAGTATCTTAGCTATATACTTTTAAACAAAGGACTAGAGGTTAACCTAGAGAAAGTAGAGGTGCTACGCAACTAGCAGGCGCCTACTACTATAATAGGTGTAAAATCTTTTCTAAGCTTTACTAGATTTTATTAGCAATTTATTTTAAAATTCTTTTATATAGCAAAACTAATTATTACACTTTAAAGCTCTACTACCTTTTTTATATAGACTTTAGAGTGTAACATAGCTTTTAAAAAGCTAAAGTCTGCGCTACTAAGTATACCTACGCTTTACTATTTTAACTTTATGTTATAAACTAAAATTAAAACTAACACTTCTAATAAAGTAGTAGTAAAAGTCCTTTCTTAGGAATAAGCAGATAGAAATTAGTGCCTTATATTATTCTATAGTAAGGTCTTATCTAGTTTAGAGCTAAACTAGGAGATACATAATAAGAAGCTATTTATAATTATTACTGCGTTTAAATAATAAAGGGCTAAGCTTACATCTATAGTAATAAGCACTCTAGTATATACTAATTATTATTTATTAGAGTACTTTATAATAATAAAGGTGCTAAATGCTTATTAGGTTTATTAAGCTAAAAAGTTAACTTAGTATTACTTCTAAATTAAGTACACCCTTAGTAAGAATAATGCTAGGGCAGACATTCTTAGTTGTTGTAAATAAGACATAGAAAATTTAAGAGTAGCTTAAACTAATAATAGGTTAAAAGTCCTACTAGAACTACACTAACTACACCTCTAAATTAACTCTAAACTAGCCTAGTACTATATTACTTAAATAACAACTTAAGCAGCTACACTAAACATTATAAAAGAACTAGACTAGGTTATGTTTTTAGATTCTCTAGAATTAATTAACATATTACTTTAAAAAAATTAAGCCTTTTTTACATAAAAGCAAGAACTCTTACCCTACTATTATTAGATAGAAAATAGACTACTTCTCTATGCTAACTACTTATGTGTGCTAGTAGACTTGTTGCTGTGTACCTAACTTATCTAAGAAGTCTATAACTAAGTATCCTTAGCACACTTAAGTGCTACTAAGACCTATTAGTTACTAGCCTAAAAGTACTACTAGAAGGGTATAAAGGCTACTTGTAAATAATATGTATAGAATTACCTCCTTTATTTTAAGGCTTATCTAAAATAAACTTAAACCCTAGGCTTTATCTACCCCCTACTAATTTCTGCTTAACTAATGCAGCACCTGTGCATTAACTTTAAGAAGTTTTTCAAAGATAAGTCTAGATATAATTAAATTATAGTTATAATTAATTACTTATTAAAATAAGCTATTTTTATCCCCTGCTATAAAACAATTAACGCCTAAAAAATAGCTACCTTATTTATTTAATAAGTGTACTATTTTAGCTACACACCTAAAACTATTATCTTTAACTAAGGACCTTAGTTTATATCTAGTTTTTAGTCTAAATTTTGTTAAATTTTAGGCATAAAAGTTAAGCTTTTTACTACTTATTATAAGGAAACAGATAGCTAAATAGAGATTATAAATAAGTATATTAATTAAAAACTAAGGCTTTTTATATCTTTTTACTAAGATAACTAGAGTTCCTTACTGCTCCTAATTAATTAGGCTTAGATAACTTTACCTTATGCAATAATTAAAATGTCTTTATATTAAGTCTTATATAGCTCTAAACTATGTTAAAGCTAGGACTAGAAACATTCTATAGAACCTATTACAGCTATAGATAAGCTAAATTATAAAGATGCTCTAGCATTAGCAACCTGCATGCATGCAGCCTAGGAGTTAGCTAAGACCTATATAAAAAAGGCCTAGAATTAGATGTAAACTATAGTTAACTGCTACTACTAGCTAGTTAACTAGAAGGTTAGCAACATAGTCTACCTAGACACTAAGAACTTTACTGTTTAAAGACCTAGCTAAAAACTATCTAAATAATAAAAAGGTCTTTATAAGGTACTTAAACAAGTTAGAAACTTATACTGCCTAGAGCTACCTTTAAAGTTAAAAATATATAATGTTTTTGCACTAAATGTGCTCTATAAAGACCTTTAAAATCTACTTCTAAAATAAAAACTTTTAAAACCCCCTAGAATTACTATTAATAGAGTAGAGAAGTAGAAAGTAGAAGAAATACTTACTAGTAAGCTTTACTAAAAAACACTTAAGTACTAGGTAAAATAAGTAGGACACAACCTTAATCTAGTCTAGTATAAGGCTTTAAATTTTATAGGGTCTTTTTATAAACTAAAGGCTTTTTATAATAAGCATCTAAATTAGCTAGAACTTTTAAGGGCTTTATATAAATAAATTAAGGCTTTTAAAGCTAGTATAGAAGGCATAGATTACTTAGTAGATAATAAAGTATAAAAGTAAGAAGTTAGATTATATTTTTATATAATATTATTATAACTTTATAAACATGTTGCTTAGGAGGTTTAACAGCAAGCTATTAGACACCTCTAGACTCTTCTTTTCCTCCTCCTCTGCCCTTCTTCCTTTTCTCTCTCCTTTCCTCCCTTCTCTCTAGACTCTCTCTAAACCCCCTTTACCTTGTCCTTAGCTGCCTAAAAGCGCTATAATTTTTACTTAAAAGTTAGACACTAGAGCTTTTAAGGCTAAAACCTATTAAAGCAGCTTAGTATTCTAGTAGAATAAGGCAACCTAAACACTAGCTATAAAAAGCCTAGCTTTCTAACTCTTTATAACCTATGCTACTTGCGCTAGGTTTTAAGTAAACTTTAAAATAGCTTTAAAGGCCCTCTTCTTATCCTTTTTACTCTCTACATTTTAGGCCGCCGCCTATAGCTTAAAATAGCCCTAAAGGACTAGGAATTCCTCCTTGCAATATAAAGGGACCTACGTGCGTGTTAGTAAACTATACCCTAGCTATATTAAACTATATTTATACAAAGTTGCATTTTTTATTGCGTAAGGCATAATACTTATATTTTTTTAATTTAAAGAACTAAAAAAAGAACTTAACTTAAAGGCTATAGGCTAGGGCGTAGGCAGCCTAAAGGCAGATAACTTAAAAGGCCTCTAAAGAGGCTCTAAGAGGGGGGTAGAGCAGCATAGTAAATTTCTTTAATACTATAATTAGTTAGTAGACTAAGCTATAGAATGTTAGGTGCACAACAATACCTATAAAGTAAAGATTTAGATAATAGCTAAAAAAGAAACTAAAAACATTAACTAAACTATATAAGTAAGGTAAGCAAACACTTGTTGCTATAAATAATAAATTTACTATATTAATAATAACTACACTGCTAGTTACTACTAAATAAAAACATTATAATAAAGGCATTATATTAGTATTAGGTTTTTAGTTTATTTCTTAGTAATAGGAAATTTTAGTTAAGATAGTTGTACTTATTATATTCTATTTAAATTAGTTTTAAATTAGTTCTAAATATTTTCTACACACTGCAGATAGAGACTATTAGCCTATAGAGAGGGAGGTAGTGTAATAATTCTACAAATTATTCTATCTTAGGTTGCTTAGATCCTATCTAAAGGGTCCCTGTATCAGCCCTAACTATAACTCAACCTAGTCCCCTGCTGTTACCCCTATTCCCTTAAGTATTTAGTTGCACCTTGCCCCTGTAGCTAGCTTAGTAGTTTTCTAATATCCTACGTACAAGGCCTATAGGTGTCATTAGTATTCCCAGGTCTCTAAGTCCCCACGCACTCCTATATGCCTCTGAGTGGATTCATACCGCATTCGGACCCATTGTCTTGCCTGCGCCGTTACAAAAAATAGTAATTACTATAGCAATTACTAGGCGCTTCTAGTAATAGTAATTACTAGCACTTAGTCTAAGTAATTACTATTACTAAAAAGTAGCAACCTTGCTTTACTATATTACTTTTAGCTGTCTTTATTTTTTTAAAGCTATAATAACTACTTTAGTTAATATCTAGCCTATTATAAAGCTTAACTTATTAAAGTTATACATGTCTTTATTTTAAATACTATACTTAGCTTTTATATTAGCTACTAGGTAAAACTAGCTCTAGATAACCTCTAGATCTTTATAAAGCACTTTTTTATAATTATACTTATAATTAAACTTTATTATAAACTTAAAGTAGTGCTTAACTTACATACTAGGCTAGTTTAAGCTAACCTAGCCTAGATTATACTTTGCGCGTAAGAAATTAGCTATATTAGCTATAGCTATAAGCCTAAAAGGAAATCTGCGTGTAATAAGCTTAAGTATGTACTTAACAACTACCTTTTTTTTAAGCTTAGTTAAATTTCTTAATTTAGGCTAGCATTTTACTTATAAAGGCTGTCTAGCGTGTTAATTACTTAGTATTATATAAAAGACATTATAAATAGCTGTAGCGTGTTATAAGAAAAGTTTTAAGTCTTATTTAAGGGCTTAAAAAGTAAGCTGTATCTAATATTCTTTAGAAGATTTAATCTAGTGTTGTTGTTAAGGCATTATATAGATAGGTAGAGTGTAGTAGAGGCTTAGCAAAAGTGGCTGGCTAACCTATTTGGTACGTTATAAGAATTTATACTTTATTAAAGAGTAGTAATTAATGTTATAATCTTAACTTTAGAGAAATAGTGTCTAAAGAACTCTAGGCCTGTAAGAGAGATTAGAAGTGCAGAGGGGAGAGAACCTAACCTTAAGCAAGTGTATAGTCTATTAGGGCGTAGTTACTAGGACAAGGAGGGGCAGCTAACTATAGTTTGCCCTACAACAGCAGTATAAGGCGCTTAGATTAAACAGTTCCTTAGGTAGAATAAAAGAGAAGGTATATATAGTGTAAGATATATAATTAAATTACTTCTTATTAAAAAGTAGTAATACTACTTAGTCCATGTAAAGAATAAACTAACTATTAATTATAGCTTTTAAGTAAAGTTAGGATCTTAGACTATATCTATTAGGTTGCGTGTAGTTAAGCGTTAATAAGCGCCTAGCGCAGCAGCCTTCTGTTGCGCGCATTAGCGCTCATCTGCGTCTAAACGCCTTACGCTTATTAGATAATGCACTCCGCCACACATTAGTCTAATAACTTAGTCTATTCCTTGTCTGTTAAGTCACGTGACTTATTAGGCAAGGAGTTAAGGACTTTCTATCCTTAATTGTTCAAACAGTGGGGGACAGCTAACTAGTTGCTTACGGTCCAATTGTGGGTTGTAACAGGTTCTAAGCAACCTAAGATGGAACAATTTGTAAGAATTGTTACAATTTTAATTATAAAAAATTAAAAAGTTTTAAACTTAAAGACTTTAGTTTATAAAAAGTTTTTAAATTTTTATTTACAATAACGTACTTTACAGGCAAGTTGCTTACACACCTAAGTTACTTACTTTTACTAAGACTCTACTAAACTACTTTTTTTATACTAATGCATTTCTAACAACACTACTTAGACACACTAAAAGAATGTTAGATATAGCTTACACTCTAAGCTTTTAAGTAAGACATAAAACTCTTAAAAAACATGCTATAGCTATGTATAAAGTCTCTTAAAAGACAATAAATAACTACAGCACTAGATAACCTTTATAAGCTAATTTTATAGCTAACTTATAAAGGCTAGGTAATAATAAAAAGCAGGTAATTATTAAGACTATACTTAAGCTATACGTGTAAAGATTTTTCTTTTAGATAACATTTATAGCATTTATAGCTAATTTTTTACGCGCTAAGTATAATCTAGGCTATATTAGCATAAACTAGCCTAGTATGTTTAGGAAGCGTTATTTAGAGCTTAAAGTAATATTTACGTGTAGTATAACTATAAAAAAGCTTTTTATAAGAGTTTTAAAGTAATTTAGAGCAGGTTTAGCCTTATAGAAAATATTAAAGCTAAGTATAGCATTTAAAATAATAACACATATAACTTTAGTAAGATAGGCTTTATTATAAGCTAAATATTTATTAACTATACTTACACTTAAAACTTTACTTTAAGCTTTAAATAACGCTTTACAAATATACTAGGCTAGTTTATGCTAACATAGCCTAGATTACACTTAGTGTGTAAAGAATTAGCTATATTAGCTATAAATGCTATCTAAAGAGAAAATTCTTACGCATATAGCTTAAGTATAGTCTCAATAATTACCTGCTTTTTATTATTACCTAGCCTTTATAAGTTAGCTATAAAATTAGCTTATAAAGGTTATCTAGTGCTATAGTTATTTATTATCTTTTAAAAGACTTTATACATAGCTGTAGCATGTTTCTTTAAAAGTTTTATATTTTATTTAAAAGCTTAGAGTGTAAGCTATATCTAACATTCTTTTAGCACATCTAAGTAGTGTTATTAGAAATGCATTAGTGTAAAAAAAGTAGTTTAGTAGGGTCTTAGTAAAAGTAAGTAACGTAGGTGTGTAAGCAACTTGCCTGTAAAGTACATTAACTAAATAATTTAATATAATAGTATATAAAAATTAGAACTTAAACTAAATTAAACACTTTTTAAAGTTAAATATAGTTAAATAAATAAATAATATAATATTATTAATAAGGCTGTTACTAGTAAAAGTAAGTTTTTTAATATAATAGCGCAGGTAAGATAATAAGTCTAAATTCAGTAGAAATCTACTTAGAGGCATATAGAAGTGCGTAGGAACTTAATAACCTAGAAATTTAATTAACACCTATAGGCCTTGTACAAAGAATATTAGAAAACTACTAAGCTAGCTAAGAGAAGAGGTGCAACTAAATACTTAGAGAAATAGAGGTAACTGCAGGGGACAGGGTTAAGTTATAGTTAGGGCTGATATAGGAACTCTTTAGATAGGTTCTAAGCGATCTGAGATGGAACAATTTGTAAGAATTGTTACAATTATTACTATTAGTACTATTATAACTAGAGACGCTAGTAGTACCTTTATCTTCTTTATCTTCTATATTTATTTTTTGTTTTTGTTTTCCTTTAGAACTACTAGGTAAAGTGTCACGATCGGCATGCTCAAGCTACAAGCAAGAGGTGGTGTAACCCAACTAGATTAAACTAAGGAGTAGAGGAGCTGCTCTGCGAGTTTAAATATACATGTATGCCCCCTGCTAAGGCGCTACTTATAGCACTAAGGTGCTACTCGTTGCGCAAGCGAGGGAGCTGATGCCGCAGAGCATGTGACGCGGTACGCGCTGTTACATAAAGTATTTAATTCTAAGTTTAATTCTTCTTTAAATAATAAATTATTATTATTTTTACTACTTTAAATCTTTTTTTATAAAATATCTATTTATAGAAATAGTAATTACTAAGTACCTTTAGTAATAGTTAAAAAGTGGCAACCCTGCTCTAAACCTTAATACTAGCAGCGGAACTGCAGATCGCGACGCTAGATTCTTTGTCTATTTTAAATAAATTCACTCAAGCACGGGCTATTCCGAACTCCTTATCCCTAGGCAAGCCCTTTTAGAAAAACTTTATTAATGCAACTGCACATACTGTAAAGTTTGTGAGGCACAATAGATCTTTAACCAAAGACGGCATGTCAACTAACACATATTAGCAAGGTCCACACATGTGCGCCGACGTTAGGTAACATGTCGGAGACCGGGTTGACGTTAATTGCTATGAGTGAGAGGGTTGTACATTCTCTATGGACAAGACTGGGGTCCGGGCTAGGAACCGTGCCAGTAGGAACGAGAAGACGCTATACGACCTTTTAAGGAAACCCGACACGACAGCCACAGATGGGGTGTACACAGTTCCTTTGTTAGTGGTGCAACCATACTCTTGGTTCGCAAGTGGGTGGCTGAGACGCTGACAGCAGAAACGATAGGGCTATGCTGAAAGCACGGATAGCGGGTGTCAGACCTGCCAGTTGGTGAGGGGCACAAACATCTACTTGTATAACAATACCGATGTGCACCAACGCCCCTTAGCAAGCAAGGAGTCCCACACGTCGAGATCATATGAGCCGCGGTAACCCAAGAGTAGTACATGGAGTGTTACCTTCCCTCTTATACTCCCGGCGCTCTTCTAAGGGCCGAACGGCACCAGCCTAGCGACTATCTTGGAATAGTTCGGCCTTCTGGTGCAGCACCAATGTACTCCCTGAAACGAGGTTAAATGAACTCAAGCAAAAGGGCAGCGCTAAGCCAGGAGATGGGGTGAAAAGACCAACTGTAGTTTTCTAGTCTCATAATTTTTCCCTTCAACGTGCATCTTCATATTTTCTCGTTTTCCTCTCTTTTTTAGCCAAGAAGCTGAAGGATTACAATCTAGGCAAGAAGACAACCTCCAAGTCTCTACAAGGTATTCAATGGACGAGGCAGATTTACAAGTCATTGCACTGCCTACCACACCTGAGATCAATGAGAAAGAGAATACTCGACAGTATCTCAGTGGCTGGAGGCTGCACTTGGTGACTTTCGCGTACGTTGGCCTGTTTATACTATACCCCTCAAACGCGTTTTTTACGTCTCTAGTTGTATGCTTCTTGGGGTCGTGGATCAGATCCTAAATTGTCTTGTTAGATTATGTTTAAGCATCTTCCTCGCCAACTTCGAAATCACGATTGTTAGCACGAGTTTAGTTTCCATTACGAATGACTTGAAGAGCTTTGGGAGTAGTAGTTGGGCAGTCACAGCGTATCTCATCACCTACACTAGTATGATATACCGCTTATACGCTGGTAAGTGTGAGGGAGATGCTGATGTTGCTATTCAATAGGTTTTATGATTATCTGGGCCAAACTTAGTGACATCTTTGGTCGGAAGCCTATGATTTCTCTCGCTATCTTCATCTTCCTCGTCTTCTCTGGAGGATGTGGTGCAGTGCAGACAATGGCCCAACTGTATGTGTCACCCTCTCCCTATATCCATGCGTAGTAATGATATTGTGTGCTTCAGCATCGTATGTCGAGCATTCCAAGGACTAGGAGGCTCAGGAGCGTACTCCCTCACTCTAGTTATCTTGTTCGAGATGGTGCCACCAGCCAGATATCCAATCTATACAGTACTAGTGACTATTATCTTCGCATTTTCACTACTTATGGGACCAATTTTTGGCGGTCTTATCAATGTTCATACGAAATGGATTTGGGTGTTTCTCCTCAAGTAAGCCACCAACAATCATTTTATATAATCTACTTCTCAACTATTCTCATAGTGTTCCATCCGGCGCTATTGCACTCATCCTCCTTCTTATCACAATGCCAAGCAATTTTCCCTGCGAAAGTGGTTCTCCAAGAAGAATGTCCTATTCCATGCATCACATCGACTTTCTCGGCGCTGCTCTACTTTTGGCAGCTGTTGCTCTGTGTGTCGCTGGTCTGGAAGAAGCTAGCACACTTGCTGCATGGACTTCGAGGACGGTACTCGCGCCACTCGTGATCTCTGCGCCGTTGGTCATTGCCTTTTTCACATACGAATGGCTTGTCACGAAAAGAGAAGGCAGAGATCAAGCAGAGGGAAGGGACAATACACAGCCCATCTTCCCTTGGAGGTTCTGCAGAAGTCGGGTCATCATGGGCATTATTATGTTAACCTACGCTCATTCCTTCCCTCCATCTAGTCAATGCTAACATAATATTTCACAGCAACTCTTTTCTCGTTGGCGTCCCCTTCACGACCCTCGTTGTGCAAATTCCCCTCCGCTTCCAAGTCGTAAACAACTTTACCCCGCTTCAAGCCGGCCTGCGCCTGATCCCCTTCTCCTTCGCTTGTCCTACCGGTGCCTCTCTTGTCGCCATCCTAGCTAGTAAGCGCCGCCTGCCACCACTCTACCTGATGTTTGCATCTGCGACCTTCCAAACGATAGGTCTCGTGCTCCTCTCCACCCTACACCCGGGAAACCCAGATTGGAAAGGGCAGTATGGAATCCAAGTTATCACGGGGTTGGGAGTGGGACTCGCGATGGGCGTCACGACGCTGATGATGCCTTTTGCAATCGAAGCGCGCGACCTAGCTATCGGAACAGCTGCAGTCGCCCAGTTCAGGCTCCTCGGCGGGGCCATTGGGATTGCAATTGTAACAGCAGTCATGAATAGTTGGCTTAGAGGGGAGTTCAGAGGGATCCTGACTCTAGGGGAGGTTCAAGGGATCTTTAAGACGACACACGTGATTGAGAATTTACCTGTAGAATTGCAGAAGGAAGTGAGGAAGTTGATAGTTAGAGGGTTCAACTTGCAGATCCGGATACTTCTAGGGTTTGCGGGAGCGCAGTTTTTAGTTGCGGCAGGGATGTGGACAAGAGAGCCTATTTTGTTGGCATAAGAGTGTTACGACGGTCTGGTGGACAGAGAGGGCACCGCCAAGGCCAACCCTACGGGAGACGAGAAGATAAAACGCCAAATGTGCACCATCAGAGGATCGGCATTGCACCACCCTGACGACCTCCAGTGCCCCTGTTTGAAGTGGTTACTAGTGCATCTGGGACTAAGAACAACTAGGATTAATTTATAAAAGCTTCCCATCTAGTTTTAAACTAAATATTAGAAGGTCTCACCTGCTTACGCAACCGAGTGGCTCGTGCAACAGAAATCTCTGTGCCACTTATCACCTAAAAATAAAGCTTTAGAGCTCTATATAAATTATATCTTAGTTAATTTTTAAGTGTAGCAATTGTTATAAGCAGGGCTATAAATCCTTATATATTTTAAAGTCTTTTAAGTAAGCTAGCTAACGCTGTTGCTTCTAAGGCTAAGATAGCCCTATAACACCTTCCTTATTATCTACTACTTTATAGTACTTAACTATCTCCTATTACATAGTAGTTTTCTTAACAGTATGCTTCTTTTAAGTTTTCTTAGTAAGCTAAGTATTATTTTAGAGCTATAGCTTAAGCTATTAAGTTACTTTTTTTTTTATAAAGTAAAGCTTTTATAGCTGCTTTAATATCTTTTATGCGCTTATTATTTTTATAAGTCTTCTTTTTTAATTACTTTATTGTCTGTACGCAGCAGCAGCGTCACAATCTAGATACAAGCGATCGCGCACAAGCAGGACCACGTATCTATGTCACATAATGCTTGTGCGCAAACCTCTGTGCGTAAACATCTAGATATCCCCCTTTTCCTCTGTACAAAGGAAAGACAAGAGTAATAGAACTAGAAACATGTTGCTTTTACCTTACCTACCTTATATGCTGTGCACACTGTACACTACTCTTACTCTTACTACTTAAGTGCTTATACTATAAGCAGCTAGCTATTAGAGCCTATTTAACACTAATTAGTAGTTAATTTAATTAACTATAAATTAGTAAAAGTAATAATAAAGTACTTACACTTTATAAAGTACTTTATTTTGTTACTTATTCTCTAGAAAGAGTAACAATAGAGCACTTATACTTTATAAGGTACTTTATTTAGTTACTTATCTTTTAAAATAGCAGATTAATCTTTTACATTATATAGCAAGCTCTACTACTATATAAAGTAAGAAGAAGATAGTGTAAGACGCACACTAAAGCTACTAAAGCTGTATAACTTAGTAGCTAGATAATAGCAGATTAATCCTTTACATTATACAGCAAGCTCTGCTACTATATAAAGTAAGAAGGAGATAGTGTAAGGCGCATACTAAAGCTATTAAAGCTGCACAACTTAGTAGCTAGATAATAGCAGTACCTGCGTAATCTACTAAAAAAGTAATTAACTATACTATTATAATAAAATCTTACTAGCAACTAACAACTCTATGTAATAATAGAAAAAATAAGAAATAATTTTTATTATATAAATAACTTATAAAGGATATAAAGATATTAGAGGTAACACTATAAAACAAAACTAGCCTAAAGTACTAAAATAATAAAATTAACATATTAAAGGCTTTAATAAGCTTATAAACTTAATTATACATAAGTTATATAATTACTAATTTACACATAACAACTTAAAAAGGCGCTACCTTTTTAAGTTTATATATAAAAGATTTTAAAAAATAAATACTATAAGACTTCTTAGCACTTAGCTGCGCGTTTAAAAGGGAGCTTATATAAGTACTAAAGAATAAGAGAATTACACTATAGCTAGGCACTAAAGGTACCTAAGCCTAGAAGCTGTATAATATAGCATAAGAAAAAGTAATTACACTAAAAAGGCTTTATACATAACCTTTATTACTGTATAAAGCTTTACATAGAAGCAGACTAAACATAATGCTGCTATTAACACTAAATGTACTAGCATTACCTGCTCCTATACTTTAGCTAGCACTACACTAATCACTGTATAAACAATACATGCCACCCTACCTAACGCCTGCTCCACACCCTTAATTGTACACACTACTGCCTGCAGTAGTGTATGCAACACTAATACTACCTACACAATCTATACTACATTATAACCTGTACAAACTTCTACCTAGAGGGAAACTGCTAAAGAAAAACTTCTAGTAAATAAGATTATATAATTTTAAAAAGCATATAAAAAAATAATAACTATATAAGTTAACTATATAACATCTTTATAAATAAAATAAAGATTTTTATTAATCTATATTAATAGCTAGATATCTAGAAAACTTAGTACACAAACATCTTTCTAGATATTTTAAAAGGTTAGGTAAATATGTACTATATGCACAACATAGGCCCTAGACATAACTAGAAGCATTTGTACAACACCTTAAGCAGTTACTTTAACACTAATGTAAACTATAGCTAGTACTAGATAAACTAGACAATAATAACTTTTACATAATACTAATAAAAGAACTTTAATAAAAGTTTACATAAAGTTTTTAAAATAATAATTAATAAGCTTACACTTACATAAAAGGCACTAAGAACAGAATTTTAAGAGGATGTTTTACTGCACACTACTGTTATATAAGCCTATTAAAAATAACTAGAACTAGAACATGCTATGTTTACTATTAAGCCTTTATGTAAAGCCTTATTTAGCAACCTACAGGCATTACTTTAAGTTACTATAGACTAGGGTTGCCACTTTTTAGTAATAGTAATTACTATTACTATAAGCACTTAGTAATTACTATTACTATTACTAGAAGCGCCTAGTAATTGCTATAGTAATTACTATTTTTCTAGTAATAGTAATTACTATTACTAGAGGTACGTAGTAATTACTATTTCTGTGGATAGATATTTTATAGAAAAAGATTTTAAGTAGTAAAAGTAATAATTATTATAATAGTATATAATAATTCTTATGTCTCTAGTAATATATAAAGCTTTTTTATTAAAATAAAAACTATAAAAGCTAAAAAAAAATTAACAAGTAATTACTATAATTTAAACAACTATAATATATATAATAATAATATATAATAACGCTATATAATACTATTTAACATATATATTTACTTTACTAAAGTTATTCTACTTATTAATATTACTAACTTTATTTATATTATATTATAATTTTAGTTTTAGTAAAAAAATTAATGTTAAAAATATATATATATATTTTATACTATATTTAGTAAGTAGATATTTTTATAATTGCTATTTCTATTCTTATAGTAAAAAGCAACTTTTTTATAATTATACTTTTTTACCTAGTAGTTCTAAAGGAAAACAAAAACAAATAATAAATCTAGAAGATAAAGAAGAGTTAAAAGAGTTAGAAAATAAAAGTACTACTAGCGTCTCTAGTTATAATAGTACTACTCGTAGTTATATAGAGTAAAGCTATAAATAAAAACTATTTAGTTTATTTTATTTATTTAGTTTATTTTAGTTATATAATTTATTTAGTTATTTCCTTTATTTTAGTTATTTCTTTTACTTTAGTTATTTTTTATATTTAAGTTATTTAGTTTATTTAAATTATTTAGTTTATTTAAGTTATTTAAGTTACTTAGTTTATTTAAGTTACTTAGTTTATTTAAGTTACTTAGTTTACTTAAGTTATTTACTTTATTTAGATTATTTACTTTATTTAGTTAGATTAGTTTATTTAGTTAAATTATTTTACTTAGTTTACTAAGTTTATCTAAATATAGTAGTCTAAGTAAAATAAGAAAAATAAAGTTAAAAGTGCTAAAAATTTTAAATAGCTAATTAAGACTTATGTTATACTTTTATAGTATTTTTAGTAAATAGTAATTACTAGATTACTATACCTACCTAGTAATAGTAATTACTATTACTATACACACCTAGTAATAGTAATTACTATTACCATACACACCTAGTAATAGTAATTACTATTACTATACACACCTAGTAATAGCAATTACTATTACTATACACACCTAGTAATAGTAATTACTATTACCATACACACCTAGTAATAGTAATTACTATTACTATACACACCTAGTAATAGTAATTACTATTACTAGAGCTTAAAGGTTGCATAGTAATTACTATTACTATAGTAATTACTATTACTATAGTAAACGGCAACCCTGCTCTCCTCCTTCTTTTCTAACACTGTTTCCTCCTTCTTTTCTAACACTGTTTCCTTCTTCTTTTCTAACACTGTTAGTGTGGGGGTCTTTAATGTTTTTGTGTAGCCTAATAGCCTAGAGCGCATCTGTGTTACTCTTTTAACTAGTTCTGCTACTAATTAGCAGTTTATATAGTGTCTTTATATAAATATATAAATCTTTTAAATTTTTTACTTTTTTTTTATACTAACGTACTTCACAGGTGAGTTGCTTACACACCTAAGTTACTTAATTTTACTAAGACCCTACTAAACTACTCTTCTTACACTAATGCATTTCTAATAATACTACTTAAACATGCTTAAAAAACATTAGATATAGCTTACACTTTAAGCTTTTAAATAAAATATAAAACTTTTAAAGAAACATGCTACAGCAGCTTAGGGTTGCCACTTTTATAGTAATTACTATTCTAAAATAGTAATTACTATTTTTTTAAAAAGTCTATAACAGCTTAATTACATTAGCTAATATTCTAAAAACCTAAACTTAGATACTAGGTATACTAAAGTATAGATCTATAAGATTAGATTCTACTATATAAATTTGTATCCCTAGTAATAAAGAAAAAAAGAGAAAAAAAGCAGAAATAGTAATAGTAATAGTAATTACTATTTTTCTCTTCTTTTTTTCTCTCTTTTTTATTTATTATAAATGTATTAAAGATAATTTTTATAATTTAAATTTATAGATTTATAGACTAGTTTACTTAGCATCTATATATTAATTTTTAGAATTATAGCTTATGTAATTAAGTAATAATAACGTTTTTAAAAACATAGTAATTACTATAAAGTGGCAACCCTAAGCTATAGAATTAGCTTATAAAGGTTATCTAGCGCTGTAGTTATTTATTATCTTTTAAAGAACTCTGTACATAGCTGCAGCATGTTTCTTTAAAAGTTTTATGTCTTATTTAAAAGCTTAAAGTGTAAGCTGTATCTAATGTTCTTTTAGCATGTCTAAGTAGTGTTGTTAGAAATGCATTAGTGTAAAAAAAGTAGTTTAGTAGGGTCTTAGCAAAAGTAAGCAACTCAGGTGTGTAAGCAACTCGCCTGTGAAGTACGTTAAAAGCTAATATAAATAGTCTAATAAGTAGCATATAACAGCTTTACTGTTATATAATATTAATGTTATCTTACCTACTAGCACTAACCGATAGCTGTAGGCAGCTAAAGTTATGTAGTATAAGAGGTACTGTAACGGTGCTGCTTGTCAAGCTCCGCTGCTAGTCACATGATCTCCCTAAGGGTTAAGCGAGCGCGCTAGCGCCTTAGCGCTGCGCAAGCTTTTCTCTCGCGAAAACCCTTCAACTTAAAGTTTATAGAAACATCCTGCTAGACTTACTATAGAATAAGTAGTAACTTAAGTAGTCCTAGGGTTTTATTTTAAGGTGTGTAGCTTTATTAACAGGCCTTATACACTATAACATAGTTAGTAATGTTCTAGCTTATATAAGGCTAGTAGTATTAGTTATATAGTAGTTTTAAAGTCTTTTTTTTTACTTAAGTAAGTAGTTACTTAGGTTATGTAAACTACATAAATAAAATAAGTTTATATAAAGTAGATAGCTAAAACTACTAGTTGCTTACTATTACATGTAAGAAAGCCTTTACTTATGAGCTTTTATAGTGTCTTTACTTTATTCTAGACCTACTTTTAATATAGCTGTAAGCTTATATAGTTTTAGTTTACTTTAAAGACATAGTTAATTAGCGCATAAGGCTTATCTAAAAATAAAAAAGCTATAAAAGTATTACTAGTAGCTACTTTTATAGCATTTATAGCTAGTAGTTTTTTTGCAGATTACTAAGCTAAGTTGTGTACTATAGCTTTAACAGTGCTTAGGTTAATCTAGTGTGCTATAAAAAAATCGCGCGTATAAGCTACCTTATTCTTATCTTTTTAGGTTTTTAGCTTTTCCTACTTTTTTAACAACATGTCTGCTACTACATTTACAGTCCTTAGCTAGTAAGTAAGCTTTAAGTTATAATTAGCTACTATTATAGCCTAGTGCATTTACTATAAAGTAAGCTTATGCTTAATTAAAAAGTACTCTAATACTTAATAGTCTATAAAGGCGCTAAATAGCTTATTTATTTATAAGCCTATAAGCTAAGCTTACTACTTATAACATACTATAACAGTTCATAAATGAATGCATAAGCAGAGCTTGTTTTAAGTCACTTATTAAACTCTTTCTAGAGAAGAAGACTGCATTAGAAGAAGCCTATAAAAGAAGACTATAAGCAGAGCAGATAATAAAAAGTAGTCTGCAGACTAAAACCTATAAACTATATTCTTATAAATTCTACGTAAAGACCTATATACCTATAAATGCTATGCAAGAGAACACCTTTTAGTAGGTCTATCTATGTAAGTACTTATTAGCAAAGTTAAAGTACTAGCTAAAATTCTAAGCAATGCAAATAACAAGCTGCACATCTTAAGCCTAGATAGTAATGCGCTTGCTATAGATAGTAGCTAGCTAAGTGCTTATAAATTAATAAGTCTAATACCTTGTCTAATACTAATACATTAGCACTTACATTCTATTAAAGTTATAATAAAGGACTTAGCAGTTGTTTATAATGTACAAAGTGCCTACTTACTCTAGCAGAGAGGTTTATTATATTAATGTGTACATGTGCTAGTAGTTGCTCTTTAGTAGTAGTTAACTTAGGAAGGTTTAGTAAAAGGCTAGAATTAAAGTTATTTATGTCTTTTTAAAGTAGAATAAATTTCTTCTTATGTCTATATTTAAGTAAATTAGTAGCGCACTTCTTACAAGTACCCTATTAATTTAATTCTATGTTAAACTACCTTTAATTACAAGTAGTGCATGTATCTAACTTAATATTAAGTAGACCTTTATAGAAGTTATTAATATAGCCTTTATTAACTTCTAGTATAGCCTAGTCTTTAAGGAATTTAACATTGTTAAAATTTATAGGTACAGGCGCAGATAGAAAATTATACGCACAGCGCTTAGCGTCTAGGAAGATATCTACGTTAATGTCCTTATCTAAACTGTTGCTAAGGTTATTTTTATTTGTACCTGCTCTCTGCAACTAAGAGGGTGTAGACTAAAACTTTATCTATGTTAATAGTAGCTTCTAGGTACATTATATACTTAAACTAATTAGAGTAAATAGCACAGGTAGTATATTAGAGAGGTTGCCTAATAGGCTAGGGATTTTATATTAGGGAGATTGTTAAGGCGTCTGTTGTGTAAGAATGTTGTAAAGAAGGAAGCTTAATAGGCTAAAGTTTATAAAAGGTAATATATGTGCTAGTTTTTTGTTTATAGTATAAATATTAACTTTACTCTTTAATTAGCAACACTTTTAATATAAAGTCTTCCTCCTGCTATTTCTTTTAAACATGTTATTTGCCTAGTCTAATAGCGTAGAACAATAACAACATAGAGGTACTAGAGGAGACAACAGCAGGATATAGGGTTGTAGTCTGTTATTTGCGACATATGTGATATTAGCAAGAGCACGCCTCTTAGCTAGCAGTGGAGGTATAGGGCTGCCCTAGGTAGGGCGCTTCCTTGCCTGGATTTGTGTATTGCAGGGCGCATATTAAACCTTCTATTAGAGGAACATCCTGTCTCTCTGTAGATCTATAGGGTGATGACAATTATCATAGAGTAGGGGAGGTTTATTAGCGTTAAATAGCAGAGGTACTATGTTATAGGTTATAGCAGGAGGTATTAGACAGGTATTAGACAACACGCGTAGCAAGGTTTTAGTTTTCGCGCAGGAAATAATTATCTAAGGATCTGCTGTTTTTATGCTTACGTGAGCCTAAAAAGGCTAAAAGCAGTAATTCTTAGCTGCTAAGCCCTAACTAAAGAAAACCAAAGTCCACAGAAAGGAGCGGAGCAAGCTCTGCTAAGAAGCCTTATATTATAGTAAGCATTTTTTTATTATAAATGTTATAGTTTATCTAAAGTGTGCTTATAGTCTTTAAATAAAAAGCTACTAGTTGCTAGAGTCTGTTGTCTTGCAGCTAGGAAAGCACACCTACTATAACTCTGTTACTAGCGTCTGTCTCTATGCGTGTCTAGCAGTGGGACAAGTAGTGTGTAAGGATAGTGTCTAATACTATTAAGTCTTTAGCTTAATTAAAAACTACTAGCTTACATTTTTTAAAGTAGTGCTAAGCACTACACTTAAGTAGCTTTATAAGTAGTTATATAATAAATCTATAGTTTTTTAGAAATGCTTAGTAGAAGTTGTAAAACTTTAAAAAAATTATTAGCTTTTAATTAATGTTAGTATAAGCTATTTACATATAGCTACTACCTGCTCTAGGTCCTTGCGCATGCTGTTAGTACTAATAATTAGACCTAAAAACTTTGTCTTTGTAATAGTAAACTTACTTTTTTTAATGTCTACCTAAAAGCTAGCATCTAGTAGTTAACAAAGCACCTATGTACTATGTTCTTTATGTTAGAATAAGTCTTTTAAGTAGATAAAAATATTATTAAAGTATACTATATAAGTGCTATCTAGTAGGCTATAAAGCACTTTATTAATGTAGTGTTAAAACATAGCTAGTCTATTACATAAGCTAAATAGTAGTATATAGTATTTATAGTTACTATATTGCGTTTAAAAGGTAGTAAGGTCCTCTACCTTCTTGTTTAGACAGTTGCAGTAAAAGGCTTATTATATGTTTAGCTTAGTAAACACCCTAGAACACACTAGGTAGGTAAAAGTCTTCTAAATTAAAAGAATTAGGTATGTGTTTTTTTTATAATTACATTAAGCTTTTAGTAGTTAACATAGAACTACTACTTTTCTTCTAGCTTCTTAGTAAACAGCACTAAAGACGCATAGCTAGCGCTGCTATATATAATAAAACTATGTTATAAATAATTATTAAAGTAAGTTTTAACTAGCTTAAGTTACTTTAGCAACTTACTATATAGTAGGCTACTTAATAGTGTGTTCTTTGCTATAAGCTAGATGTTATAGTTAACTTTTTTATAGTAAATTAAAAGCTTGTTAAAGTCCTTTTTAAAAAAGTAAGCTAGCGTAGCTCTTGCATATAATAGTGCTAGAAGCTTTTGTTAAATTAACTAGCAAAGCTCTTTCTCTAGGTTAAGCTAGTTTTTTTTTTAATAGTCTTAAATAAGCTTCTTTACTTTATATATGCTTATATAACTAATAATAACTTTCTTTTATTAAGCATGTAATATAAAAGTAGTAGGGCTTATTACATTAATGTTTAAACTAGCATTAATAAGTGTATTACATAACATAGTTAAGTTATAGTAATTTTTATAATAAAGTTATAAGCTTAGCTTTAAAGTGCTAAGCTAGTTACATATCTTTTTAAAATTCTTTTTATACATAAAATGCTTAATTACTTTTTATTTACTAACTAGTTAAAGTATAGCTACACTTATAAGTTTATTACATCTTTTAGTGTCTTCTTAGTAACTTAAGTTTATCTTTAAAAACAAGCTAACGTACCTAACAGGTTGGCCGGCCACACGGGTTGGCCGGCCACTTTTGCCAAGCCCCCACCAAACTCTACCTATCTACATAATGCCTTAACAACAACACTAGATTAAATCTTCTAAAGAACGTTAGATACAGCTTGCTCTTTAGGCTCTTAAATAAGACTTAAAACTCTCCTTACAACGCGCTGCAGCTATCTATAATGTCTCTTACACAACACTAAGCAATTAACGCGCTAGACAGCCTTTACAAGCAGAATGCTAGCCTAAATTAAGGAATCTAACTAAGCTTAAACAGCCTTAAAAAGGAGGTAGTTGTTAAGTACATACTTAAGCTTATTACGCGCAGATTTCCTCCTAGGCTTGCAGCTGTAGCTAATATAGCTAATTCCTTGCCTGCAGAGCGCAATCTAGGCCAGGTTAGCTTAAACTAGACTAGTATGTGGGTTAAGCACTACCCTAAGTTTATAATAAAGTTTAATTACAAGTATAATTACAAGAAAGCGCTCTGCAAGGATCTAAAGGTTATCTAGGGCTAGTTGTGCCTAGTAGCTAACATAAAAGCTAAGTACAGTATCTAGGATAAAGACAGGTATAACTTTAACAAGTTAGGCTTTATAATAAGCTAGATATTAACTAGAGCAGTTGTTATAGCTTTAGAGAGATAAGGACAGCTAAAAGCAATATAGTAAGGTAATAAAAAGTAGACAACAGTTATCTAAGGCATTAACATAATAAGGTAGGCTATAAGATTATAAAGCTTTAAGCAGTAAATAAGGCTGCTACGTAATGTAGATTGCATAAAAAGAAGTAGATTTAGGCAAAAAGAACCTTAATAGTTAAGGATAAAGCTTGTCTAACTGCTCTAAAGGAGTTTAGAGCGCGTAGTAATAGGAAGAAGCTAAAGACGCAGGTGCGCGCTAAAGGAGGTAAGCTAAGTTAAAGGCAATGTAGGTAGTGTAATTAGACTAGGCATAACTTGCGTACGTGTAAGTAAGTCGCAGAAGTAGACTCTAAATAATATCTTGTGTTGTATTACTCTATAAAGGGCTAAAGTGGGCTGTTTTGCAAGAGAATGGGGTGGTTTTAGTGGGGGCTTGGCAAAAGTGGCCGGCCAACCCGTGTGACCGGCCAACCCGTTAGGTACGTTATGTATAAAAATGTTAACGTACCTAACAGGTTAGCCGGCCACACAGGTTAGCTGGCCACTTTTGCTAAGCCCCTACCACACTCTACCTATCTACATAATGCCTTAACAACAAGACTAAATTAAATCTTCTAAAGAATATTAAATATAGCTTACTTTTTAGGCTTTTAAATAAAACTTAAAACTCTTCTTATAACATGCTACAGCTATTTATAATGTTTTTTACATAACACTAAGTAATTAACACGCTAGACAGCCTTTATAAGTAAAATGCTAGCCTAAATTAAGAAATCTAACTAAGCTTAAAAAAAAAAGTAGTTATTAAGTACATACTTAAGCTTATTACACACAGATTTCTTTTTAGGCTTACAGCTATACCTAATATAGCTAATTCCTTACGCGCAGAGTGTAATTTAGGCTAGGTTAGCTTAAACTAGCCTAGTATATAAGTTAAGCACTACTTTAAGTTTATAATAAAGTTTAATTATAAGTATAATTATAAAAAAGTGCTTTATAAAGATCTAGAGGTTATCTAAGGCTAGTTTTACCTAGTAGCTAATATAAAAGCTAAGTATAGTATCTAAGATAAACACATATATAACTTTAATAAGTTAAGCTTTATAATAAGCTAGATATTAACTAGAGCAGTTATTATATCTTTAGAAAAATAAAAATAGCTAAAAGTAATATAGTAAAGTAATAAAAAGTAGATAATAGTTATCTAAGGCATTAACATAACAAAGTAAGCTATTTTACTCTTTATTATCTTTAAAAGCTGCTATTACCTCTTTGCCTAGTATAAAAAAAGAATTTACTTTAAAACTAGGTTATTATAGTCTCTAAAAATAGCTAAATAATAAATAAGCTTAGGCTGTAGTAGTTAAAGCACTTTAATAAGCATATAAAAAAAGGTTATAAGCGCTTATTAGCTTTTTATTATTAATAGCTATAAAAGCTATAACTTACTTAATTTCTAGTAGTACTATAAAAAGAATAAAATTATTACTATTTATATACTTTTATACTTATTACACCTTTTATAGCCTTTTAATATAGGTTATTTTACTTCTTTTAAAAAAAGTATATAAGCGCTAAGCTAAAGATCTTATATATAACTAGATTACTTATATTATAAAACTTAAGTTTATACTATGCTTTATACACGCCTATAATGTAGTAATTACTTTTAGTAATATCTAAAAAAGGGTTTAAAGCGCTAGTTTAGTCTTATTTAACTTAGAATAAGTTAAAATAGCCCTTAACATCTAGTTATGTACTTTATTACTACTACTTATTAATAATAAGCCTTAGCAGTTGTAAACCCTAAGTAATACTTTTAAATTTAAGTTATAATTAATACTTATAAAAGTAAAAATTTAAAGGTATATAAATAGCTTACTAACATCTATAGTAAAGGCCTTTAAAAAAGTTTTAAAGAGGGCAGCAATTATTGCCTATAAGCTAGTGTTAGTATAAAAAAAGATTATAAAGCTTTAAGTAGTAAATAAAGCTGCTATGTAACATAGATTACATAAAAAAAAAGCAAATTTAGGCAGAAAAAACTTTAATAGTTAAGAATAGAGCTTGTCTAACTGCTTTAAAGAAGTTTAGAGTGCGTAGTAATAGGAAGAAGCTAAAGACACAAGTGCGCGCTAAAAAAGGTAAGCTAAGTTAAAGGTAATGTAGGCAGTGTAATTAGACTAGGCATAACTTGCATACATGTAAGAAAGTAGCAGAAGTAGACTGTATATAATATTTTATGTTGTATTACTTTATATAGGGCTAAAGTAGGCTGTTTTGCGCTAGAATGGGGTGGTTTTAGTAGGGGCTTAGCAAAAGTAGCCGGCCAACCCGTTAGGTACGTTAATATTATGTTTATAATTAATTAGCTTATTATTTTTTAGCTATTTTAATATATAGTTCTTATAGTTAATCGACACACCTACTTCCTCTAGTAGCTTATAACTAATAATAAAGTTATAACAACTAGTGTTATAAAGTATAAAGTATAATAGTATATAGTAGCGATCTAGAACTAGATTAGCTTTAAAGTACTTATATACCTATCTATTTAGTCTATTATTATACTCTACTAGTGTCAGATATGCGCACCTACTGTCAAGACAGAAGGAACGTTTGACGAAAGCTGCTACATAGTACGAGCAATAAGCTCGAACAGTATGTTGCTGCAAATTGCTACATGTTGCAGCATGGTGCAGCATTTTGCAGCATTTTGCAGCATTTTGCAGCATTTTTCAGCATTTTGCAGCATTTTGCAGCATGTTGCAGCAAATTGCAGCAAATTGCAGCATGTTACAGCATTTTGCAGCATTTTGCAGCAAATTGCAGCATGTTGCAAGCTGGTCGCGCATAGGGCAAGTGCGCGAGGGACTCGGATCGGCAAAACAAAAAGCCGAGCAACACAAGTAGAGCAGAAAAAGGATCAATAAATGAACACAATCAATCAATCATCCCATACATCATATCCAAACCCATCATTTATCTCAGGAAGCCTAGAAACAGTCCTTTAATCTGACAATTAAGAGTCTCAGTGCCTCCATTGATACAAAATGGCCACCCAGCCTCCTCGAGACGCGACAGTCGTCCTTCGAGACCACACCGACTACAGAGCCTGGATGATGCAGCTGCAATTGAGATGTGTAGCGCACGGAATCTGGCCGCAAGTGGATCCTAAGTTGACCATCCAAATGATCTCTAAACCAAGAGCTCTAGAGATGCCGCTAATAGCTGAGTTTTCACCAGCCTCCAACGTTAAAACGCCTACGCACATGAACAAGCTATTAACAAGCAGTGTTAGAGCCTTTAAAGAAGCTATTAAATACTACAAGATTAAGGCTAACAAGTACAAGAGTAATAGACATAATTATAAAAGAAAGCAATTAAGCCTTTAACAGATTATTGTCTTTATCTAGTTAACAGTCAGCCCGCATCTGCAGCGTACATGCTGTTCCCTAGATTAACTACTTAGACAGTAGATTACAAACCTTAAAGCTACAGTAAGTGTTAACAACTAATTTAAATAAGAACACATGTGTAACTAATATAATGTATCTTTAAAGCTGCTAAAAAACGCAAGCATATAGAACCTATAGCTAGCAGAGTATAATTATGCTGCCACAGAAGTAGAGACACAAAATGTTCTAGAAACAACGCAGTTTAATGCTGTTACAAAAGACTTTCTAACTACTATAAATAAAGTTGCCCCTTATTAGTCTACAACCTTTTAAGAAAGCAAATAGTTTGCACTAGACATAAATTAAAAAGAAATAATAAAGCGCTTTTAAAAACACATAATGTTAAATTATCTAATATGTATAAAAAAGCATAAAGCTGCCTTTACAACAAATAACTTGTTATACCTTACTAAAAGTAGGAAGACCACCTAGAGCATAAATAGGGACACCTATAGTGCAGAAGTTGTAATGTTAAGAAAATAGAGTAGACCTTAATATTAACATTATTAAGAAAATAACAGGAAGTTATTTTTAAGCTAGAAACCTGCTAAAACAGAAGGCACTAAATGTCCTACATGTAGACACATCTATGCACTAAAGGACTGCTTCTATGTCTATCTAGACAGAGCACTAGACTAGTAGATGCTAAATAAGAGAGTTAAAGAGCTTATAGCATTAAAGCGCAAGCATAACTTAGAATTTTAAGGCCTACTTAGAGGGCAGCGCAGACATAATTTAAGGATACTAACTCTAAAAAGTTTACATACACCTATGCTAGAGATATAAGAAGACTAACTTAAAAGCTAGAACGTATTAAGAATTAAGGCAGCTGCATTATTAGCTATAGTTAATTTAAACTAGAACAGATATCTACTAAGAAAATTATTTATCTTTAACTTAGGCTTAACATGCTACATTATAAATAATTTTAATTAGATCTATAACTATTATCTACTAGCACTAGAAGACTTTATCTAGTCTAGAAACTCTTGCGTATAAATTTAAAGCTATAGATTTATTACACTAAGCTTAAAAAGTAAGCATAGAACACACAGTTAAGCATACAGTCTTGTACTACATAACGCTGCACTGTGCAACCTAGTCTTGTTCTGCCTGCTGTAATAGAAAGGAATCTAGTAGAACACACAAGCAGAGCTAACTGCTTTAAAGGCCCTAGATAGGATAATAATTAGAGATCTTATAGAGATCTATAACTAATAGGTGTTAGAGTACTATCTACTACAGGAGGGCTTATATTATACATACATAATTAACACAAGAACTAAACGTAGTCTATAAAAGGCATCTGCAGAGCTATAGCATAAGCGCCTTAAACACTCTAGACTAGCTACACTTTAACACCTTGTATAGCAAGCTAAGGGGGTGTAAATTAAAGAAATTATAACAGTCTAATATAACTTATGTAGTAGAGCTAAGATATAACAATAAATTAGCTGCACACTATAAATTAGTAATAGTAGACCTAGTAAGAGACTGTTAATTAATTTCTATGCATACAAACTATAAAGCATTATAAAAAAGTAGAGTTAAATGCTAATTACTAACAAGTATTCTAGCCTCTAGTAGGACCTCTACTTTAAGAATAATAGGCCTACTAAATTAATTATTAAAGCTTTTATAATTTTTATCCTCTTTTTAAAGAACTATTATAACATTACTATAAAAGTTATTAAAGCTAATAACAAGATTATAATAGTAAAACTAGAGGTAGAACGCTAGCTAGCATTGCATAGAATAACTATTAAGCCTTTAGCACTAGATACATAAGCCTAGAATAGAGGAGCTAAACACTTAGAGAGTGTAAATAAGAAGAAGTTATAGGCTATGCAACTAGATGCTAACCTACTATAGAACATATAGCTATACATTACTAGAGCTAGCGTATACCTATACAATTAGACGCTAAACTATGCTAATAACTAGAAAACACTATATAAGATCTTCTTTACATAAGCAGCTTTAAATAATAGAGTTGTTATGTTAATTTAAAAGCTAAGCTTTACATATTTAAAAGCCTATAGCTATAAAGCATTTATAATAACTAATAACATGTATTAGAATAAATCTAAGCTATAAAGGCTAGACTTAAAGGCGTAGATTAGATATTTAGTTAAGTACTAATTATTAAACATCTACTATGTATAGATACTACTACTAGTAAAAGTAATCTATATATGTAATATTATTTTTAATAAACACTTAATCTTTAGTAGTAAGCCTAAAGACTTAATAAATAACCTTATACATAACATAGTAAAGAAAATTACTATATATATTAGAATAATTAAGCTTCTAACACCTAGTTATTAGCTAGAGATAAAGTTATTTTATAAAAACAACACTATAGATAATACATTAAATTTTAATAAAGTAGACCTACTAGGCTACTATTAAGGAAGAAAGATTAGAGATAACTATCTGTCTTCTTTAAATACTCTGCTACCTATAGCATTGCTTATGTAGTTAATAGCTAGAGCAGCACTAAAGCTAAGCTAAATAAGGTTATTAAAAACTATACTATAGGCTGCAGCCTTTATAGCTAGCATAAGATCTAAAAGTGTAGAAAAGCATAGCAGTAAGACGCTAGATAAAGTAGCATTAATAAGAATACTATTTAAAAAAAACACTTTATAAAAGCTAGTTGCTACCTTTACTATTAACCTAAAAGCAACTAGAAAAGCACTTTTTATATAAAATGTTTAAGGCAGTAGAAAGAACACACCTAGATAGTTATTAAACAATAAAATTCTAGACAGAGGTTTAGATAAAGCTAATTAAGGCAGCTAGACAGCAGATTCTAGATTGTATGTAGGTGTACACCTATAAGCTTAATAAGTACTATAGATTACAAAGATGCAAGGCGCAACTAGTAGTCTACAGTAATTAATAAAAAAATATTACTACATAAGATACCTACACTGCTACCTTAGCAGGACGCTTATTTTAAATGCTAATAGTAATATCTGCACAGTTTAACCTAGAGCTTAAATAATATAATGTAACTAACACATTTATATATGCAGTAATTAACTGCAATATCTACATGCAGATACTAAGAGGCTATTAGAAACTAGGTATAGTACTAAAGCTTTAAAAGGCACTATATAGCCTATAAATTTTTTTTTTACTCTAGTAACACTATTTTAAAATAACTCTTAAAGGCCTTAGGTTCTTAGCTGTTCTATATAAACCCTACTATATAACTAAAGCTAGAATATTTGTTTTTTTTTATGTAGACAACTTTATTATTGCGCATAGAAAAAGCTCTAAAGCAGATGCACAGCGTGTAGTAGACTAGTTATAAGAGAAGTATACCCTAATAGGAGGCAAGGACCTATAATAGTTTCTAGGAGTTAAGATTATTAAAAATTAATAGTAATAAATAATTTAGCTGTTATAAGCCTTATATATTAATAAAATAGCTAGGCTAGCTAATAGAAAGGACCTGCAGCATGCTACACCTATAAGTAGGATTAAACTTATGCTGCAATCTAGTTTTATAACCTTATTAGAAGTAAATTAATATTAGCAGAAGATTAGATCTCTGCTCTTTGCAGCAGTTACTATAAAACTAGATATTGCCTTTACTACATCACGCCTTGCATAGTTTCTTACAAATCCTGCATCTAACTATTAGGATGCAGCTAATTAAGTTATTCTGTACCTACATGCGACACAGACGTACGCACTCTAATTAGGAGGAGAAGACTACTTTGTAGTAGCAAGCAATATGTTATTTGTAGACAATACACTAAATAAAAAAAGCTTTTAGGGCTATGTTATTTAACTATTTAGCAGATAAATTACATAGTAAGTAAATAAACAAAATATAGTTATAATATTAATAACAGAAGTAGAATTACTTACACTGTTCTAAGTTACTAAGGAAGCTATGTTTACAAGAATGCTTTTTAATAAACTATAAGTTAAGCTGCCTAATTTAACTATTATAATTTAGTGCAACAACAAGCAGATAATTTAACTAGTAAATAAAGAGATATCTTAACTTTAAACTAAGCTCTAACATGTTAACATCTATAACTACTAGCTCTAACAGGAAGTCTTTTAACAAATAATTAAGGTTGTCTATGTCCTCTCTAGCAAGATGCTTGTAGACAGACTTACTAAAGCGCTTCTAGCCAGCAAATGGCTAAGCTTTCTTTAGCAAATTTAGCTAGTTAACGTTAGGGAGAGGATAGTCAGTTAAGAAGCGGATATAGAAGAGATTAAAGCAAGAATAGAAGCCCTAGAAGCATACTAAGATTGCGCAATTAGGAACTAGCTTAAAGCATGTCTAAGCTGAGGGGGTGTGTCAGATATGCGCACCTACTGTCAAGACAGAAGGAACGTTTGACGAAAGCTGCTACATAGTACGAGCAATAAGCTCAAACAGTATGTTGCTGCAAATTGCTGCATGTTGCAGCATTTTGCAGCATTTTTCAGCATTTTTCAGCATGTTGCAAGCTGGTCGCGCATAGGGCAAGTGCGCGAGGGACTCAGATCAGCAAAACAAAAAGCCGAGCAACGCGAGTAGAGCAGAAAAAGGATCAATAAATGAACACAATCAATCAATCATCCCATACATCATATCCAAACCCATCATTCATCTCAGGAAGCCCAGAAACAGTGCTTCAATCTGACAACTAGAAAGACAGGCGCTATCTTAAAAAGCTTTACTTTAAGACCTTTTTTTACTATACATAAGTGCTTAGAATAGAGAAGGTTATAGCTACTTACACTAGTGTTAATAAGGCTATTAAGCTTAATAGCTATTTTACTAGTAAAGATGCAGCAAAGCAGCGTAAATAGCTTTCTGCTAAAGAGTAGCTGCCACAGGTTAGAACTAGGGGCTCTGTTATGCGTCTCTAGGGAGGAGACTTCCTCTAGAGTAAAGCTTCCCTTTTTTATTACTTAACTTTATATTTAAGTCTACAGCTTTTATTAGCTTATTTGTTATATAAAAAGGTAAGTAGTTATAGCTAAAGTGTTTTAACTTATAATAGTAATAGCATATAATATTATTCTTAGCTATTAGTGTTAGCAGTAAAGTTGTAACTTACACTACCTTTAGCTAAAATAGAATTAATTCTAGTTTAATGTAATAACAAGCACTGTCTCTACTACTGTATGGAGCTAGAGAAGCAAGGTAGAGTAGGTCAGCTCTATTTCAGCTAAACTAGGATGGGGAGTAAAGGAGGCATTCTTACTAGATAAGAAAAAGTATAATAACACCTTTATTATAGTAAACTACTTAGGTAAATGTTGCTTTTTGCTACTATGCTATAAAACAATAATAGTAAAAGATATAGTAGACTTATACTATTACTACATCTAGCGCATCTTTAGCTCTCTAAGGTCTATTATCTTTAATTAAGGCTTTTAATTTACTTTAAAGTTTATAGATAAGCTCTACTAACTTATAAAAATTAAGTAGAAGCTTTTCACACTTTACTACTTATAGATAGATAGTAATATAGAGGTGCTAAACTAGTATTTTAACTAGCGCTTACAACTCTTTGTAAACTACTACTAAAATAACTAGTTAGACCTCCTGCTATGCATAGATTAGGCATAAGCTACGCTACTTTATAAGATAACTAGACTATTACTGTTTAAAATTAAATTTAGTTACTAACTAACTTACTATTAAAACTAAAAAAAATAGACTAAGTAATTAAGTTTTATACGCAAGTAGATGTTACATAAAAAGACTTAAAGCTATGCTAAAACTTAGCGCAACATAGTGCAGCTTACTATAAAAATAGCTTAGAGAGGCATTATACAGGCCTAGCAGCAATAAGCAACTTAGGTAAATAAGAAAAGACGTAGTCTAGATTTTATAGTAAGTAATAAAGTGTACATAACACTTAAAAAATTTACTTTAGGTTACTTTAGTTAAAAGCTTAACTACTAGATGTATAGACTATACTCTATTATAGGCATAGAGGGACACTTATATTACTTAAAGCTGCTACTATACATACAACGTCTTCTACGCAGACTGCTTATAAAAGAAATTACTAACAGCGCTGCTAAGCCAGCTTAAACCTAAAGAAGAGCTTATTAACATTAATAGTTACTCTAAATAGCCTGTACAGGAAATTCTTAATAGCTGTCTCTACTACTACCGCCTGCAGTATAAGGTTTCTTAGGTAGCCTATAACCTTAACCTTACCTAGTACAACGCCCAAGGGTTTATAAGAGCTCTGCATAAGGTAAGAGACTTCTATAATGCATATCTAAACAAACTAGGTCCCCTAGCGCAGTTAGAAGCCTAGCTGCAAGCGTACAAGGCAGAAGAAGACCTAGAGGCAACAAGAAAGAATAACTAGCCTAGGGAACTTGCTAGTAGAGGGGACTATAATAGAGGCTAGGGAACGCGCTATACATGTTATTATTATATGTAACTACAGACTTAAGAATAAGCCTACCCTAAAGGGGGGTAATATAACAGTGCTGCTTATTAAGCTTTACTGCTAGTTACATAATTTTACTAAGGGTTAAGTAAGCGCGCTAGCGCCTTAGCGCTGCGCAAGCTTTTCTCTTGCAAAAACCCTTTGCCTCCTTCACTCCCTATCCTAGTTTAGCTGAAATAGAGCCGACCTACTCTACCTTGCTTCCCTAGCTCTATACGGTAGTAGAGACAGTGCTTGTCATCACAGGTACTTTTTGTTACGGTCTATGGTTGGACCGACGTAACTCCACCAGTGGTGCTCCACAATCTAGCTAGGTTAGGGCAGGGCTCGTTTGCGAACCAATTGGAAGATGCGGAGGCAGCACAGCTGCCGGCGGCTATGGAGGAATGCATCATCTAATAAGAGGAAAGGCCACAAGTTAAACAAGCTTAACAAGTTTAGCAAGCTTATTGCTGCAAACTTGTTAAACTTACCTAACTTGTTCTTAGCACTCTTAGACATGTATATAGTTTTATCCTTAAACAACCTTTAGAAGGTGTGTTTAACATTTAGTTTATTTTTTATATAGACTAAGTAGCATTCTAGCTTTCTAAAGAGCTGCAATACTATTTATATATCTTACACTATATATACCTCTAATTCTGTCCAACAGGACTGTTTGACCTGGCCACTATACTGCTGCTATAGAGACAAACCACAATCTAGTTGCCCTACTCTACTCTATTAGCCTAGTAGCTATTACGTAGGACTGTACACCCTACTGTTAGCCCCTACTCTCTGTCCTACTCCCTAGAAATAACATTAAACACTACACCCTCTAAAAAGTATAACTACTTAACATAACCTTAATTCTAACCTATGCAGCCTTATTAGGATTATTAGAAGTTCTAACAGCTAATAAAGAAGTTCTAGCAGAATAGATTAACAGTATCTAGGATAACATTAAGAAACTTTAGCAGATTAGTAATAAAGTTAATAAACTTATTAGTCTTTATAAAGAAGTAAAAAAAATCTACACTAAAAAGTAGTTAAATTTAATAACTAACTAGTAAATCTTTAACTAGCTATAAGCTCTACAAGCTAGATACACATGTTATAAGTAAAGCTAGCTAAACTTTAAAATATCTTAACTAAGAAAGTAAGACTTTATAGATAGCTGCAGCATGTTGCTTAAAAAGTGTTACATTTTATTTAAAAGCTTAAAGTGTAAGCTACATCTAACATTCTTTTAACATGTTTAAGTAGTGTTGTTAAAAATGCATTAGTGTAGAAAAAGTAGTGTAGTAGAGTTTTAGTAAAAGTAAGCAACTTAAGTGTGTAAGCAACTCGCTTGTAAAGTATGTTATATAAATTTAAAACTTAATTAGTCTAGTTACTTACTATATTCTAGAAACTTTAACACTATTTTTACTATTACTAGTAAATACTAACTAGCTTAAGGTATACTATAATAATGTTTTAATTATTAATATATATAAAAATAAAAACACTTTTTTTTAAAATATTAGTAAGAAAGAAATTATGTTTTTTTTTACTAAATTAAAAATTTACTACCTTAACTAGTAGTTTAGACACTCTTGTATAAAAAGACTTTAGAAGATGCTAACTAGCGCTTACTATAACGTTAATGCTACTATGTTAGAAGAAATTAAGAAGTTTTACTACTTTTACTAATTATATAACTAAGCACTATAAAAATTTAAGTTTATAATTAAAAATAACATCTACTTTAACTATAAAGTTATTATTAATATTATAATATATTAGTAATAAAGATGTTTTATATGTTATTAACATAGATATATTATTTTAAGCTGCTATATTTCTAAAATCTATGTCTAGTAATATTACTTTTTTGCAACTGTATGTGGAGCGTCTTGTAATAAGGTAGGCGCCTCGCCTGCCAAGCCGATACTATACAACTTTCCCTACTGTACTAAAAGGTATGCACGAGAATACTTAAGCTAAGTATTCTCGCATAGTATAATATATATCTATAGATAATGCTAGAGCTAGCACTAGCACTAGCGGTTGTCTCTAGTCTAGCCTAAACCTCTATAAGCAAGAGAAGGCTACGTGGTTGACTGTGCCTACCTTGTTACACGTCTAGCAAGAAATAGAGTAAATTTGTATGTATCTCTGTTTAGCATTTAGCCTTTTTTAACATTCCTCTATTTACAATATAATAAAATAGATATTTATTAAATATAATTAAAACTCAAGTAACTAAGCTATATAGTAGTAACATTTTAAAAAGGCTAAACTTATAATTTAAAAGTAAAGTAAACTACTAAAGCTAGTTCTAAGTTACTTTACACTAACTTACTTTTTTTATATAACCTAACTATAAGAGCAGCTAGAGACAAGCTATATATGCTTATTATGTGTAAGAACTCTACTATAAACTACTTAAAGCTTTATAAGTACTTAGAAATTAAATAGCTATAATATATTACTTTATAATTAGTATATAATAATAGTAAATACTAAACTTATTTTTACTAAAACACACTTTATAATTAGTATATAATAATAGTAAATACTAAACTTATTTTTACTAAAACACACTTTATAAAAATATATATAAAATAACTATAAAATTAGCTAGTAATTAGATAATATTAATAGAATAATTTACTAACGCTTGCGATATTCTTAATTTTAAGTAAGCTTTTGTATTTTATACTACTATTAATACTACTATTACTATTATAATATTATAATTTAAATAGCTAATATCTAGTTTAATACCTATTCTAGTAGTTTTTTAAAATGTAAATTATTTAGTAGATTAATTTACACAATAGCACTAATAAATTAATAGTTAAGTATTAATACTATTTTATATTTTAGTAATAACTTTTTTAATTTATAATAGTTATACTTCTACTTTTACTTTTAATCTTTCTTTTACTTAGTTTTCTAAGTTTATCTAATAGAATAAATATACTACTATAAAACTGCCTTTTTACTTTTATCTTTTAGTAAGTATTACTAAAGTTATTAGCTTTTAAATATTGTTTAATTCTATTTAAATTAGCTAGCTAAATATTAGTGTAATAGATTAAATTTAAAATACTACAACAGTTCATAAATAATCTGTAAAAGCACAGCTTGCTTAGAGTAATTATCACAACTGCTAATTAGAGAGCAATAAGAAGCAAGTCTATTAACTATAAGAGGCTTATAGAGAGCTTAGGCGCTAAGTGTCTTAGGCTGCTTGTCTAAAACACAGGCGTAACACTAAGCCTATGTGCGCAACGCAAGGTCCCTATGCTCTTCTTACGCAACAGTAATAGTTAGCGCATTAAAGTAGGTTATCTAGGTTAAAGAATAGTTACAGCATAATGCTTAGCAAAGTAGTATTAGATAAGTAATAGATGTATAATAACAACATTTAACTATAGCATGTAACTAATTACTAACACACTAATATAGCTAAAAATGTAAATAATAGCTAGCTCTAGCTTTTAACATGTTCTTACTTTTGCAATAGTCTTTTTTTATTACAGTTATGTTACAGCTATCTAACCTCTAAGTACCCTAAGGGCTTAGCACAGGGTATATAGGCTCCTTAGCCTCTGTACCTCTGCCTCTAACCCTAAGGTTTACTCTCTCTTGTTACGCCCCTATCCTGCATTCCCTCTCTATAACCTGTGTTTCCTGCTTAATACCTCTTACATCCTCCCCTTTGCACCTTGCGGTCTCTAGCGTTGTGTAATAAGGTAGACGCCCCGCCTACTAAGCTAATACTATGCGACTTTCCCTACTGTACTAAAAAGTATGTACAGGAATACTTAAGCTAAGTATTCTTGCATAGTATAATATATATATAGATAATGCTAGGGCTAGCACTAGCACTAGCAGTTGTCTCTAGTCTAGCCTAAACCTCTACTGTGTTTTAGCGTGTAATGCACGGCCTCGCGTAATGCACGGTTCTGCGCGAAGCTGTCAAAACTTCAACCACCTCTCTCTCAACCAATATAGGCAGTATTGAGGCCGCTTTGGAGTCGCTGAAATCGCTGAAACCTAGAGAATCACCAAATTATGCTGCAGTAGCTAGGCAGTATGGCGTTAATTAATCTACGCTCTCAAGGCGTCACCAACGCGTTACCCGCCTGCGTGCAGAGAAACTTGAAAATCAGCAACTACTTAGCCTAGTGCAGGAGAAAGAGCTAGTAGAGTACATTAATAGGCTTTACGCAAGAGGTCTATCCCCTTTAAGACAGATAATTTAAAATTTTGCAACAAAAATAGGTAGTAGGCAAGCTAGCAAGAGCTAGGTTAATTAATTTATTAAAAAGCACTCTATTAACCTATTATCTTAATAGACATCTAGCATAGACGCTGCGCGTAACAAAGCTAACTTAGCATTTAAGTACTTGCTATATTTTAAGCTTGTACGCAAAAAAATTAAGCAATATAGCATAGAACCACAGCATACCTATAATATAGATAAAAAGGGCTTCCTAATTAGGGTACTGTTAAAAATAAAGCAAATCTTCTCTAGACAGCAGTATAAGCAAGGTATTAAGCAGCAGCTTATACAGGATAGTAATCGCAAGTAGATCACAACAATAGCCTGCATCTGCGCTAACAGCAGCTCTCTTACGCCTGCGCTAATCTACTAAGCTGTTTCTAACTATATATAAGACTCTTAGCTACAGGATTTTAACCCCTCTAAGCATTAAGCTTTCTTTGCTTTATTACTTACAAGTTAGACAAATAATAAACTAGGCCTAGCATAGCTTAAACATGTGTTTAATTACAAGACTAAGGCAAAGGTGTAATAGGTGTAACAACTTTTATTCCTAGATAGCTATAGATTGCATGTTTTAATAGAGTTTATTAAGTACTGCGACAACAATAAGATCCTCCTAGCTGTATACCTGCTACATGCAACCTATACGCTGCAGCCTCTTAATGTCTGCATGTTTAAACCTCTCTTGTTAGCCTACTTAGCTAAGCTAGCTAGCTTTATAGATAGATGCTAGGGACTATTATTAATTAAAAAGAGGGACTTCTACAGCATGTTTAATAAGGCCTAGAAAACGTCCTTTAAGCATAAAACTATCTTTAGTGCTTTTAGAGCAACTAGTTTATTACTATTTAAGCTGTAAGTAGTCTTAGATTAATTTTACTATAGGCAGAAGAAGCAACTATCCTCTAGTAAGAGCACTAGCTTAGCGCTTAGTGCAAAGGATTAGAAGAGGGTTAAAGGCCTTTTAGACAAGGTTGTTAGTAATTTCTATAAAAGAGATGTATAAGAGCTTAAGAAGACTATCTAGTTATTCTTAGTGCATTGCATCCTCCTCTAGCGTGAGCTTAAGCAGGTTAAAGATGCGCTAATTAATAAGAAGAAGCGCCGCCAGCGTAGCAAGCCTCTCCTACTAGAAGCACCTCTAGAATATTATAGTGGTGCGACCTTCTAGTCCCTAAACAAGGTCTAAGAAGCACGTGATTATTAGGCATAAAAAGATGCTAAGAAGGAGGCTCTACAGCTTTAAAAACAAGAGAAGGCAAAGCGCAAGGAAGTAAAGAAAGCTAAAAAGGCGCGCGCAGTTAAAGAGAAGAGGCATAGAGTAGCAATAGCAAAGAAGGCTTACCTGCAGGAGCTTAAGACAAAAGCAGCTCAACAAGAGGAGGCAGAGCTCACCTAGCAGGTCAATTAACAGCTTAAAAATGACCTCCAGCAGGTGACAAAGGGCAAGCAGAAAGCTCCTACGCCTATTGCTAGTACGCTGGAGGATTTTGATAATGATGCAGCATTAAATAAAGAGAGGGAGCCAGCATTAGGCAGGACTTAACGTGGCAGGCAAATTAACCTCCCTATAAGGTATTGCACGTAAATTATTGCTAGGAATAGAATCTATAGCATTTAATTAGTATTACAACAAAAAATCTATATAATCTATAATTTGTGTGAGTCTCTAGAGCTTCAAAAGTAAAAGTCGCAGATTGCCAAAATCGTGCATTACGCGAGGCCGTGCATTACGCGCTAAAACATGGTATAAGCAAGAGAAGGCCACGTGGTTAACTGTGCTTACCTTGTTACACATTACGCCTGTTCCTTTCACCGCCTAATACTGCCACACTATGCCTAATACTGCTACCTAATATCTTTAATTTAATTGTTTTAGCATTAAAGCCCTAGTTGTAGAGCCTTAGCTTGTGTATTTTATTGCCTCTGTAGGAATTTCTTAGAGTGCTAGGGAGCTCTAGCGCTGCCTCTGCCTCTACCTCTGCCTCTCTATTGCTGCAAAGATTAATGTAGTATATGTAATACCTTAACAAGCTGTTTTGCTTACATAACTACTAGTTTATACTGTTTAAATATAATAGGCTAATGCCTAGAGGTGTTAGTAAGAGATTGCCTACTAGTGTTAAGAGATGCATAAAGTAAACTACAGCAAATTATAGTAAACTACAGCAAATTGCAGTAAACTATAGCAAATTGCAGCAAACTACAGTAAATTACAGCAAACTATAGCAAATTGCAGCAAACTATAGTAGATTACAGCAGCAGGCAGCAATCTCTAGTAGATATTAGTTGTGTTACAAGTAGCTCTACGTATAAAAAGGGTTATAGGGGGGTAATGTCTCTAGAAAAAAAGCCTTAAAAAGGGCAGCAATAACTATACATAAGCTAGTGTTAGTGTAATAGAAAATTACTAAGCTTTAAGCAGCTAATAAGGCAGCTACATTTAGAAAGGCCTGCGCTTAACAGCTCTAAAGGAGGTTAGAGCGCGCAGTAACAGGAAGAAGGTAAAGAAGCAAGTGTAAGCTAAAGTAGGTAAGCAATCCTAAAGGCGCTGCAGACAGTGCAATTAGACTAGGCATAACATGCAAACGTGTAAGCAAGAAGTAGAAGTAGTATCTAAATAATATTCTAAGCTGTACTCTACTCTATAGTGCTAGAGCAGGTTGTTATAGGCTATAATAAAGTTTATTGTGGTGTAGTCTTAGCAAAAGTAAGCAACTCAGGTGTGTAAGCAACTGCTAATCCCCAACACTGTCAGATTAAAACACTGTTTCTAGGCTTCCTAAGATGAATGATGGGTTTAGATATAATGTATAGGATGATGATTGATTGTATTGATTATTTGATCCTTTTTCTGCTCTGCTCGTGTTGCTCGGCTTTTGTTTTTCCGGTCCGAGTCCCTCGCGCACTAGCCCTATGCGCGACCAGCTTGCAACATGCTGCAATTTGCTGCAACATGCTGCAATTTGTTGCAAAATGTTGCAAAATGCTGCAATTTGCTGCAACATGCTGCAATTTGCTGCAACATGCTGCAATTTGTTGCAAAATGCTGCAACATGCAGCAATTTGCAGCAACATACTGTTCGAGCTTATTGCTCGTACTATGTAGCAGCTTTCGTCCAGCGTTCCTCCTGTCTTGACAGTAGGTGCGCATATCTGACAAACACACTGATGCGGCTGATGCCAATCCCCGACACACCGATGCGGCTGATGCCAATCCCCGACACACCGATGCGGCTGATGCCAATCCCAACACACCAATGTGGCTGATGCCAATCCCCGACACACTGATGTGGCTAGAGAGGTGGAACAGACGCAACTAACTATAATTTAAACATGTTTTACACAACGCATGCTGGAGCAAACTGCATGCAAATTAGCATAAAGGTGCACTTACATTAGGTATACATTTTTTTTAAAAAAAGAATATAAGAAACACATAAGGTGACAGAGAAACAGCGTTACCGGGGTTTATCCGAAGAAATTCTGACTAACTAGCGCGTCCAAAAGAGGAGATTCTGCTCAACTTTTCGTTCTGCAAACCCGAATATAATAAGCAGAGCAAGCTCTGCTAATAATAGGAAAATATAAAAGTTAAAATAAGTTTTAAAATAAGCTATTAATTATCTAATTTAAATTAAAACTAATAGAGATAGTTAAAGTTAAAGTTTTACTACTAATGTATACTCTTTACTATTCTAAGCTTCGCTTTTCCAAGACATTTATAAATTAGCGTAGTATGTTATAATCTAGCTTTACTTTAGTCGCCTGCAGCTCTATTAGACTAGAATGCATAAAGAACAATCATCTAGATGCAGCAAGGCATAAAACAAAGACGTAGCATGTATATAAAAAGTAACAAATCTCTGTCTTAGAGGGCAGGGTTTGTCTAAGTCTTAAGATCTAAGTCTTTAAGAACTAAACTTGCCTAGGTTTTAAATCAACTACTTTAGATAAGAGTAGCTTAGCTTGTTTTTAGTATATTATACACCTTTATTTTTAATAAAATATTTCAATGTAGTTATTCGAAATTAAATTTTCTACAGCCCTGCCTAACAAGATGGAATTATCCTACTTAGCGCCTACTAGTACTTAACTTTTCTGCCACCACCTTCCCTAATGATATAGCAGAAGCACCTCCCATGATTTCGAAAACTGCGATATCCGTATTGAATACTTTCAGGAACCAATTCCGAAGCTCTACTGAGATAAGAGAATCTACTCCAAAATGATGGATAGGCTTCTCAGCGTCCATTTCTTCAACTGCCATTGAAAGTAATCGTGAGAGCTTTTCTACTATCGTATTCTTGATGATTTCTGCTTTTTCGATCAGCGAGTGGGCTGAGTTGAGCAGCTCTTTAACTTCGTTGCCTATTCCTACGCGCACTCCTTTTTCGACGCTAGGTTCGCTTGCTGTAAAAGATCTTAATGGCTTGAACAGTGACTGATTCATCCATGCGGGTTCCTCATCACCTCTAGCCTGAACGTTTGCAGGTAGCTCCAATCCCATCACTACTTGACTCTGGCAGCGATCGAGGGGTAGAGCAGGGTTACAGAAATAGTCAAGTATGGCAAACAGGTCCTCTTGAGACATGGAAAGAATTTGTTTCGCCCGGATATATTGGTCCATGATGTGGTCGTTTTCTGCAAGGAACCCTTCATTCGCCATGACGGCGAGGTCCAGGGCCACTGCCTTCTCGCCACAAGATATCCGATATTGCGCGAGAGCATCTTGGAACGAGTTGCCTGCATTATAGTTGGATTGTCCTGTCGACCCAATGATTCCACCTACAGATGATAAAAGGATGAAGAAGTCAAGGCCCCGAGGCAGCTGTTGATGCAAGTTCCAAGATCCAGCGATCTTAGGAGAGGTGGCCGCTGTCCATTGTTCTGCACTCATGTCCTCAAACAAGCTATCCTGCTAGAGATTAGTAGATTGACGAATCTTTCCGGTCGAATAACTTACACTTAAGACCATACTAGACTGTATACAGCCCTTAATTTGGCGCATCACGCTTGTGCCTTGCATAAGAACCGCCTTAAGAGCTCCAGCGTCCGTGATGTCACATGAAGGTATCTGGATGTCTATTCCAACTTCCCGCATTTCATGTACGAAAGCGCGAGCAGCACCATTGCGTGGGCCAAACCGAGACAAAAGCATCAAATGCTTTGCGCCTCTTTCAACCATCCACCTGGCAATACTTCGACCTTGCCCACCCAACCCACCAGCAATTAGGTAAACTGCTTCCGGGTCAAATCTCCATGTCAGTTTTGGCCGGACGAATGCCTAGTTATAGCGTTAGTGTCATCTCGCATATAGTGTATTTGGTGTTCGAACCGGTACTTCAACATGTGGGTTAACTTCTACCACCACTTTACCGACATGCTTGCCACTCTGAAGGTACCGTAGTCCTTGTTCAACTTCTGATATCTGAAATGTCTTCAGTGGGAACTGTGGGTGAAGTTCGTTCCTAGCCATCAGTTCGACCACCTTGCGAACCACATCTCCAATTACAGCTGGCCTGTCTTTGATCATTGCTGCCATATCTATGGCACTAAAAGAAACGTTCTTAGCGAATTGGAACATTGGAAGCTTTCCGTGGGAGTAGATATCCTTGTTCCCAATTTCCAAAAATCTTCCGTATGGTGCAATGCATTCCCACGATGCAACTAAACCTTCACCTGCGAGCGAATTAAGGACTACATCCACCCCCCGAGAATCAGTGAGACGCATAATTCCTTGAGCGAAGGATAAATCCCTGCTGTATAGTATATGGTCTGCAGGAATGCCGTAGAGATCAATTAAGAAGTTTTTCTTCTTCTCGGACCCAACCGTAACAAAAACCTCCGCCCCCACATGCTGGGCTATTTGGATTGCCGCTTGGCCAGTACCGCCAGCTCCTGAGTGAATAAGAACCTTCTCTCTCGGAGACAGGCGTGCAACGTTGACCAAAGCGTAATAGGCGGTGCTAAAGTTGGTTGAGATCCCAGCAGCCTCTGCGAATGTCATGCTGTCAGGTATGGATACGGCTAAGACATCCTTGGACTTTACGAAGGTCTTGAATGTATCCAGAACGCTTACGGCAACACGGTCTCCTACTCTTAGGCTGCTCTGCATTCCAACTTGCTCGACAACTCCAGCACACTCGGTCCCAAAGGTCTCATCTGGCACCCTCCCTAATGCGACTAGGCAATCCTTGAAATTTACGCCGATGGCTTTAACCCGTATGATCACCTCGTCAGGAGCAAGATATTGGAGATCGGTCTTATCTTGGAGAAAAACCAGGGTATCCAGCAGACCAGGCGTGCGGATTGTCAGTCGAAGATTTTCATGACTATATGGGATCATCATTGATGTCCCCTTCGATGTGAACTCTGATACCTTTGCGTTGAGCTCGTCGCACTCTTCAACACGCGGGATACAGAGTCCCCCTCTCACCTCAACATATTCAGATTCATGGTGGTCTGACAAAGTCTTCATTAGAGCTTGTCGCAGAACTGATCCGATAATATGTTCTCGTTTCTTGGTCATCTGAGTCGTACTTTCCAGCTGAAGTGATGTGAAAAGCATATCCCCATACTCCATACGGAGCGTTCTTGATAGACCAAGCACAGTACTGAAACCTGGACTTGTTGATAAAATACCACCCCCACCAGTAAGCCATAGGATGTTCCTGGTTGCACAAAGTGTGGAATGGAATGCTGGGTAGCTCACAGAATCTAGTCTTTGAAGAATTGGTTGATCAGACAAGTCCAGGACCACTACAAGTTCGCCAGAGAGGTCATCGTGGTGAGCCATATCTTCGAATGACCCCACGTTGACTTTCGGAGATCCTAACTCTTTCAGCTGTCTGATTACTAGCTTTATCAATTCCAAAGAAAATCCTTTGGATTCGCCGCCAGTAATTACGATACTAGAACAAATCTGACTAGGAGGTGTAATTGTCTTGGATGCCTTTGGAATCACTGTCGTGCCATCATAAGAGAGAAGGCTAACGTCTGGCCTATATACTTTGTTCCAGCACAATAGCTTAGTAGAAGCCTGCGAATCGTAGCCAGGTTGAGGGCCACCGTCAGGCACGGAAGTCGCCTCGATACCCTCAGCATGTATCTTGATCTCTTTGTTCCTCTTACTAATGGCAAATATCGAGGATTTGGTAGACCGAATCTTCCTTTCCTCGATCTGGGCATAGGCTTGAAGAATTTCGCTTTGTTGAGGCGCTAGATCTGCTGCAGATATCCAAAGTCTCCCAATTCGGGTAGGAACCATAGTTGTCCGGGTTGTGTTACTTCCCAGAACACTGCCCGGAAGCATCATTTGAAGAAAACAATCAAGAGCTGCAGGATGGATGATGCTCGCACCGTGTGAGGCTGCATCGCTTTTCTGGAAGATATCAATATAGCCAAGTGATTGGCCTCGACCATTGTGATATACTTTTTCTAATCTCTGAAAGTTTTCCCCGTAATGATAGCCGAGGCCATACAATCGGGAGTAGAATCGTGGTCGGCTGGCGCTTTTAGTACAAGAGAGTGCAGCAGAATCAAGTCTCTTTAGCGCATCTTGATGCCACCGTTTCGTTTGGTGTCCACTGTCCACCTCCGTCGTCCCACCTTCGTCCCGTATCGCTTGGATGGTGCCACGACAACATTCTTCCCATGTTCCGTCCTGACAGGCATAGATGCAGAATTCTGACCACGAAATACGCTTGTTGGAAGAATCTCGCAATGGTCGCAAATGAAGTTGGGTCTTTATCCCTTCATTTTCTGTGGGGATGACCAGAGGAGTATGAAATATGACATCTTTGAAGTCATAGGCTGTCACTTCTGCATCACCCGAGGTCTGAGCCATAGCCTCCAAGGCCATCACCAACAAGCCTGCACCAGGATATAAAACAACTCCATTAATCTCGTGATCTTTCACCCATGCCGGATCAGATACTTTTATAGAGTGATTCCAACAAGCATCTAGAGGGTTCCAATTGCTTGATGGAGTACCCAAAAGCGGATTGCGACCATGAGATCTTAGTCTGAGTTCCTTGCTCATTTTGGGTTCTAGCCAGTATTTCTGTGAATGGTTGAAAGGGTATTCTGGTAGGTCTGCAAGGAGCGCTGGTGTTGATTTGGGGCTGAGATAGAGCTGGTTAGCAAGTAAGAGATCAACCGGGTATCCAAGGCAGTGTAAATGACCGGCAAGTTCCAGGATTGTATTGATTGCGGGCTTTCCTCGGGCTAGCGCAGAACAATACCCGACTTTATTACCATTGCTTAACGTTGTTAGGATTTCCCGAATTGGGCCTCGCAATGCCCCATGGGGACCGATCTCGACTAGCTCGTCAACTGTTGCGACGGTTCGGTGGCTCCGGTCAAGCTTCTTCCGAGTGGATTTACCTACATGTGAACATACGATTTTGATTGCTTGCGAAAACTTCACTGTCGAGACCATGTTGTCAACCCAATACTGGCTCCGGAGAAGGTCTTCGGGCGAAATCAGTTGACCCGTTACAGAAGAAACCATCTTTACTTTCTCTTGAGTATACAAATCTCCAGTTTCAAGACCTTGGATGCACTCGAGGTATTGTGCGGCTACAGCGTTCATCTGCTGACTATGATACGCTACCGGGACGGACAATACACGGGAAAAAACGTTGTCGATGTCCAAGAGTTCCTTTAACGCTTCGACCAGGGGCGTACTGCCGGATATCGTAACATTCTTTGGACTGTTTGTGCATGCGATCGACAAATATCCATTGGAGAAACGATCTTGGATAGTATTGATATACGGTTTGACTGAAATCTCAGAAAGACCGACCGATATCATTGATCCGCATGCTTCGTGACCTGCTAGACTACCAGATACTACGCCACGGTAGTAAGCTAGCCTCCAAGCAGATTCCCGTGATATAGCCCCAGTAGCATATCTGTATCGATATATTAGCACTTAGGCCGACACATGCAGAAGTTGATTCTTACGCTGCAGCAATCTCACCAGATGAATGCCCTACAACACACGAAGGAAGGATGCTGAAGGAACGCATTAAGTCGACGAGGGCAACTTGAAGAATAGTGCAGACCGGCTGGGATATAGTAGCGTCGTTAATCTTTGAGCTGTTATCAACCTGCGCAATAAAATCACCTAGAAAAATTTCATCAGATATCTCGCGAACCAATTTGAGGAAGGACGTAGACTTACCAGCGAGACGATATCTGCTACCTAGCCTAACGAGGTATGAATCTGCATCATATAGGCTATCCCGGAAGATAGGAAAGGTCATCAGTTCTCTCCCCATGCCAGACCATTGCGCGCCTTGGCCTGTGAAAATAAAACCGAGCTTTGGTTCTGTGCTGCGGACCTTAACGGGGCGTGATTTCGAAGACTCAATCGAAGAGAGTTCGCTCAGAGAGTCCGCTACAACGAAAGACCTCCATTGCAGCAAGCTTCGTCGTGCAGTTAGCGAATATGCTAAAGCTTCAACGTATGATGCAGAGGATCCGGGGTTCAACTTGAGTGTATTGAAGTGAGTGGTAAAATTTTTTGCCGTTCTAGAAATCCCGTCTTCATCCCCAGCGGACCATACGAAGATTCTAGGTCGTTGAGGCTGGTTCCACTCCATGTTAGGAGTTAGCATGGACTTCGAAATGAGACACTCCTGGAGTTTCTCATCTCCATCCAAAGGTCGTTCGATAGTGCAATGATTACCTTCTAAGCCTTGTGAAAGCAGGTAATGGAAGGCATCGTCAAGCACAGCATGAGAATTGGTTCCACCAAAACCGAATGAGTTGACTGACGCCCGCCTAAGTCCTCGTGTAGGCCATGCGGTTAGTTTCTTCGGAAATCTTAGGTTCAACAGCTCATCGTCAATCTCTGGGTTTAGCTCCTCTAACTCCGCAATGGGAGGAATCACGCCTCGCTCAAGGATCAACACGGTCTTGATCAACCCTGCTATGCCGCTTGCTCCCTCCAAGTGACCGAAATTTGCTTTCAGCGCGCCGACATATAGGGGATTTTCTGGGGATTGCCCGCGTCGAAAAGCGGAACCTATCGCCATTGCTTCTAGTGGATCTCCAACGGCGGTTCCAGTGCCATGTGCTTCAATATATTGTGTCAGCGACATATCTAAATTTGCCTGCTGATACGTTTGCTCGATCAACCGTTTCTGCGCCTCCATGCTCGGCTGAGCTAGACCAGTTCGGCCGTCCTGGTTGGATGATGTAGATCGGATTAAGGCTCGAATGGTGTCGCCATCTCGTAAGGCATCAGATAACGGCTTGATAATAACAACGCCAAACCCTTCGCCTCGACCGTACCCAGAAGCACGACTGTCAAAGCTGCGACTCCGTCCCTCTGCCGATAGAAATCCGAGATTGGATAGACCCACAGTAACGTCCAGTGAGTATACCATATTACATCCCGCCACAATACCCATCGTGGATTGCCCTTGGCGGATAGACTGACATGCCATATCAAGCGCCACAAGGCTTGCGGAACACGCAGTATCGATAGTCATGCTCGGTCCATGGGTATTAAAGAACCAACTTATGCGATTTGACAGCATTGTTCCCGCCACCCCGGTAGCAGCGTATCTGGGGACATTTTCTGGATCTCTAGCCATCATTGAAGCCCAGTCTGCAGTAAAGTATCCGGTGAAGACTGATGTGGAGGTATTGCTTACTTTCGCCATTGGAATACCGGCGTTTTCTAGAGCTCTGTATGTTGTCTCCAGTAGCCCGCGCTGTTGTGGATCCATAGCTGCGGCTTCACCGGCAGTGATGGAGAAGAATGGGGCATCGAACTCTGCGAGATCATCGCGGAGGAAATGTCCTTGTTGGGGTCGAATCTGTTGGAGTCAGTACAATCTGATAACCACAGGATTCTTAAATTGCTCTCAAACTTACGGTTCCAATATTTGCGGGATCAGTGCTATGAAATGCCGCATGATTCAATCGATCTTCTGGAAATGGGGTTGCTGCGTTGCGACCTGCTAATATCATTTCCCAGAATTCCTCCGTCGATGTAGCTTCTTGGGGTAGTTTGAGCGAAAAACCGATGATAGCAATGGCATCATCGCGAGACTGAACGGTGTTATCATAGAGTGAGGGCTCGTAGCTCGTTGCGGATGAAGTTTCGATGTCGATGGAACAGCTTGATGAATCATCCATGGTGTACATTGGGGTTTCCATTCCGATAGGTATCCACAAATGCAATTACAAATCAGGGCTAGCTTCCTGAATCTTCTTGAAGAATTGACACCGTGAATGAAGTGGCCTGAGTTTAAATCGACTCTTCACACATTATTAGCCAGGACCGCTGAAGAGCCAGCCCCCCGCTTCATATCTTCCATCCATTGTCACAATTCCCAGTCTCATTCCTATCGATTTTCTTGAATATCAACTATCTCCGAGGGGTTATGGAGTTGCATGCATAGCATCTGACCACCGCATCTAGTTTAGGCAACTGCATGTATTGCATCTGACCCTTGCATCCAGTTTAGATAACCGCATGTTTCAGTCATTGGTATGCTCCGTAATGTATCACGAGCAACTATTTCCACGGTTACGCTTGCGGCTCATACGTTGATGGGCAAGATAACTGGGTACCCACTCTCTTGTGTTGCAAACGATTACTGAACGTTGTGTGGCAAGGCAAGCGATTACTGAACAGTAGTGTAACAAGGAAGGAGGATCCTCCAACACCGTGGAAGGAGTGGAGTACGGAGGACTTCATAGAGTTTGGTAGTGGCTACTACTAAAGAGGCAAGCGGTGGTACGAAGGAGGTAAGCTTTAGTTTCTTTAAGTACAGATAAGGAATAGCGGTACTGCCAAGTCGGAATTAACTGATGAAGGCCTGCACATATCCTCTTTGAAGCTCCGGGATGGTCTATAGAGCTCCTCCGTGGAGTATGGTAAGCGAATACCCTCTTCATGCATACAGCTTTCACTGAAAGTAGTGCGGCAGGCGATTATTGAATGGTGTGTTGCACCTTGATAGGCTTAGTGTAGCTTTCACTAGCCATTCGCTGGAGGTGCTTTCAAAGGTTAGGCACCAATGGCATCGCCAATCCAACCTAAGAATCATTTAATTCGGCCAAATTCCATCAGCGCGCAAATATTCAGAGTGTTCAGAATCGCCGCGGATACAGAGAGAGGAAAATAGTTAGGGTAATTGTCAGTTGGATGTACTGGAGGGCTTCGTACTATGTTGACCAAGGTTAGGGTACTAGATTTCTATTCGCATCTTTAAAGTTCATAGTTCTACCTGCATTTCAAGGGAGTTGATTCTCCCCAGGGCGTAGTAGACTGGAAATCCTTGGTGCCACATATGGACTTGTTTATATGAAGGCATTGTAGCTAAGACACTTGGGGTTAGCGTTAGTCTATTGGCGATAGGTGAGCAAGAGAGCACATGTGTTTGTACCAATTCCTGTACGAGGGTTAGAAACCTGGTCCGGGGGAAGATGGCACATTTGTATTGGAATTTTAGGGTGATGGGACGTGCGAGGTATACAAGGACTGTTTCCGTGTGCTCCGAGAATAAACTGGAAAAGGAACTGGAGAGGCGAGATGTGGATGGAGGCCAACACAGTGTTTCGGACACTTTACCATACTAAGACAATATTTGTGCAATGGAAAGGCTGGAAGAACCATGATGGAAGGGCAATGGGGTAGTTTGGACGGCGACTCGTCATACGCTCATTCCTAGTGACCAATCCTTTCAGTGAGTCTTTTAAATAGTTCTTATCTCCATGCACTCACGAATAGACTGTATAACCAGTCTTCATTCTCTCTCTGCCTTGCAGTATCTCCGAACTGCCCAAAATGAAATTCCTTTGTCTCCACGGCACTGGGACAAACTCACAAGTGCTTTCCCCCTCCAATATACCTTCTTAGTCCCTCAGACGAAAGGAAATCTAACCTCACACCCTAGGTATTTGAAATCCAAACCGCAGCCCTCCGTCACGAACTTAACGGCTCACACACCTATGAATTCGTTGAGGGGACCATACCTGCGGAAATAGCCCCGGGTCTTTCTTTCCCAACCCGCTTCTCACTACAACACCTAATACCCAGCCAGAAATCCTATCCATCTTCCCCGCTAACGGTGGCTATTATAACTACTTCTCGCCTTCGGACGCTTCTGTCTGCCTCCAGAGCCTGATGCTGTTTAAAGCATATGTAGAGAAGGAGGGCCCGTTTGATATCGTGTTAGGTTTCAGCGGCGGGTGTGCAGCCGTCATGACTCTCCTCCTCTACTACCACCAGAACAATCTGAAAATTCCCTTCCGCGGCGCTGTTTTCTTTTCCGCCGGCCTCCCTGCCTCTCCCTCTGCACTTACCTCCGGCTCCGTTGACCTCCTTACCCGGCTCCCTGAGGGCAAAGAGATCGCGATCCCGAGCGCACACTTCTGGGGCGCGGAGGAGATTTGGCCAGTGGGGGAGGGGGAAGTAGGGTGGAGCGAAAGCGTGAGTCGAATGTTTAAGGCAGAAGGGGTTGGGATGAGAGAAGAATGGGTGCATGGAGGTGGCCATGAGGTCCCTGGGGCACGGATGAGAGGAGATTTAGTGATGTGTGTTAAGGGAATTAGAAGAGTTATTTGGGGAGTGCTAGAGGGTATAGGTAGAGTATCTACTTCCACCAACTTTGAAGGGCTGATCGGCTATGAACCCTATTCACGAACCCCCCTCTGAGTAAAGGTTATAACAGGATCAAGTATTTTGTATAGTAAGATGCACGGGCTTTAAGCATCTTCGGACGTAGTCTAAATCTATAACGGTTAGGTAACATTGTAACCTCTGAGTATCCTAAGAGCTTCGCATTGGGTGTATAGACTCTTCGGCCTCTGTACCTCCCCCTCCGACTCTAAGGATTACTCTCTTCCTACCCCTTATCCTACATTCCCTCTCTGTTTCTCGTGCTTTCTGCTTGATACTTCTTACAAGATCTCTAGCAGTGGACACCTGTAGATAGCGCATATGAATGAAAACAGCATAGAATTTTCATTCTATCTATACAAGAGGAGTATCTCGTACCCGATGGCGGATCTTGGCGGGTGAGAAAGGTATCTAACGTAAGCCAGATAGTCTAAGGATAACAAGGGCTTCTGTCTACAACGCTGAAGTAAGCGTACGAAATTTCATTAGCCAACTCACAGTCTGCCCTAACGCACAGAAATTGCTGTACAGCAGCACTATAAATTGAAACTCTAGAGCTACATATAAACTAAATCTAGGTTTAAATATTTAGTGTAAAGAAAAGAAGAAGAGTAATGTATAGTAGAGTATATATAATAATACTCTTACTTCTTCTTCTTCTTCTTCTTACTAGCTGTGAAGCTATGTGGAGCACCAGAGGCATGAGGAACTGGATTGAATTCATTGCTCGAGGAGTCCTTTGTAGGAGTCTATATATATGCGAAATAAGTGGGTGAGTCTTGGCAACAGACCATGGTGAGATGCAGGGTTGCCACTTTTATAGTAATTACTATTTTAGAATAGTAATTACTATTTTTTTTTAAAAAGTCTATAACAGCTTAATTACATTAGCTAATATTCTAAAAACCTAAACTTAGATACTAGGTATACTAAAGTATAGATCTATAAGATTAGATTCTACTATATAAATTTGTATCCCTAGTAATAAAGAAAAAAAGAGAAAAAAAGCAGATATAGTAATAGTAATAGTAATTACTATTTTTCTCTTCTTTTTTTTCTCTCTTTTTTATTTATTATAATGTATTAAATATAATTTTTAGAATTTAAATTTATAGATTTATAGACTAGTTTACTTAGCATCTATATATTAATTTTTAGAATTATAGCTTATGTAATTAAGTAATAATAATGTTTTTAAAAACATAGTAATTATTTAAAATAGTAATTACTATAAAGTAGCAACCCTGGTGAGATGCATACAACTATGGTGCCGACGCATCCGACCATCGTGTGACGACACATCCGACACATCCGACTATCGTGTGACTATAGTGACGACGCATCCGACAACCGTGTCACTACTGCAAACACTAGCACTATATAGAACCTAGATAACTAGTATAGTGTTAGATTTTAGTAGAGGAGGCGGAAAACTAATTAATAGCTTTAAAGAATAGAGTACTTTATAATAAGAATTTCTAGGTAACATACACTACAGGCAGGTTGCTTACACACCTAAGTTACTTACTTTTACTAAGACTCTACTAAACTACTTTTTCTACACTAATACATTTCTAACAACACTACTTAGATATGCTAAAAGAATGCTAAATATAGCTTATATTTAAGCTTTTAAATAAAACATAACACTTTTAAAGCAGGGTTGCCACTTTATAGTAATTACTATTTTAAAAATAGTAATTACTATGTTTTTAAAAACGTTATTATTACTTAATTACATAAGCTATAATTCTAAAAATTAATATATAGATGCTAAGTAAACTAGTCTATAAATTTATAAATCTAAATTCTAAAAATTATATTTAATACATTTATAATAAATAAAAAAGAGAGAAAAAAAGGAGAGAAAAATAGTAATTACTATTACTAATACTATATCTGCTTTTTTTCTCTTTTTTTCTTTATTACTAGGGATACAAATTTATATAGTAGAATCTAATCTTATATATCTATACTTTAGTATACCTACTATCTAAGTTTAGGTTTTTAGAATATTAGCTAATTTAATTAAGCTGTTATAGACTTTTTAAAAAAATAGTAATTACTATTTTAGAATAGTAATTACTATAAAAGTGGCAACCCTGTTTTAAAGTAACATGCTATAGCTGTATATAAAGTCTTTTAAAAAATAATAAATAACTAACATACTAAATAACTTTTATAAGCTAATTTTATAGCTAACTTATAAAAGCTAGGTTTGTCTATTTTTTTTTACTATTACTTTTATTTTAGTAAATGCTTTCTATTTTAATATAAAAAAATGAGTTCTTTTTAACTTTTATTTATAAAATTAAGTGTTTAATTAAAGATAAGTAAGCTGTATAGTTGAATAGTAAATGTAAAAATAAAGTATTAGTAAAACTCTAATTACTATTTAAATACTATTAGTACTAAGATATATTTAGCTACACTATAGGTTACTAATTACTAGCACATTGCCTATATAATTATAAAAGTATTCTTATAAAACCTCTTCTTAACAGTTATAGCCTGTTGTACAAACAAAACATTAAAGAACTAGAGATAATAAAAATATATTATAAATAAATAGCTTTATTAAGTAGAAGTTAAAGCTCTTTTACATTTTTTATTCTTTATATACAGAAACTAAATAGTAACTTATGTATTTATATTAATTACTACAAACTTAACGCTATTACTTATAAAAATGTGTATTTAATACTATGTATAAATAAACTTCTGTTAAGACTTATAAAAGTAGTAATATTTTACTAAGTTTAATATTTACATAGCTTTTAATAAGATTAGAATAGACGTAAGCTTTAAAAAGTATACTACTTTTTAGACATAATATAAAACATATAAATATAAAGTTCTGCCTTTTAGATTATGTAATAGCCTAGTAACCTACTAGCACTATATAAATAACATATTAATTAACTACTTAAATAATTATTATATTACTTATTTAAATAATATTTTTATCTACTTTAAAAATAAAGCAACTTATATTCTTTATATTAAAAAGGTCTTAGAAAGGCTTTAGTAAATAAATTTTATATTACTTAAATAAAGTATCTTAGCTATATACTTTTAAATAAAGAACTAGAGGTTAACCTAGAGAAAGTAGAGGTGCTGCGTAACTAGTAGACACTTACTACTATAATAGGTGTAAAATATTTTCTAGGCTTTAACGTACCTAACGGGTTGGCCGGCCACACGAGTTGGCCAGCCACTTTTGCTAAGCCCCTACCACACTCTACCTATCTACATAATGCCTTAACGACAACACTAGATTAAATCTTCTAAAGAATATTAGATACAGCTTACTCTTTAGGCTTTTAAATAAGACTTAAAACTCTTTTTATAATATGGTATAGCTATTTATAATGTCTTTTACATAATACTAAGTAATTAACGCGCTAGACAGCCTTTAAAAGTAGAATGCTAGCCTAAATTAAGGAATTTAACTAAGCTTAAAAAAAGTTGTTGTTAAGTATATACTTAAGCTTATTATACATAGATTTTGTTTTAGGCTTACAGCTATAGCTAATATAGCTAATTCTTTGCGCGCAGAGTGTGATCTAGGCTAGGTTAGCTTAAACTAGCCTAGTATATAGGTTAAGCACTACTCTAAGTTTATAATAAAGTTTAATTATAAGTATAATTATAAAAGAGCGCTTTATAAAAATCTAGATGTTATCTAGAGCTAGTTTTACCTAGTAGCTAACATAAAAGCTAAGTACAGTATCTAAAATAAAGACATGTATAACTTTAATAAGTTAGGCTTTATAATAAGCTAAATATTAACTAGAGTAGTTATTACAGCTTTAAAGAGATAAAAATAGCTAAAGGTAATATAGTAAAGTAATTGTCGCGTAAGAGAGCACATAGTCCTAGTGTCGCACCTGTGTTTCGGAC